>NC_050189.1:21453199-21472549 GCF_008315115.2 Sander lucioperca
GAATCCTCCCTGTGTCAACTCTGTGTTAGAACAAAGTCTCTTAGACCTGGAACAAACTAGACCTAACTGGACCTGGAGGTGACTCACCTGGGCGTGTACTCCAGGTGAGAGTGGATCTGGTAGTACCAATCACCGTCTGCCAGCTCATCAGTGGAAGTGACATCAGAGGTGACTTCCTGTCCGTCTCTGGTCCACTTCACTCTGATCTGTTTGGGGTAGAAGTCGTAGACGCTGCAGACCAACATGGCTGAATGTTTACCACCAGAGTGCGCCGTAGAGCTCAGTACAACATTATGATGATAATCACTATATTATCATTAAGCATACTTCACAAATACATGTTAGTAGGACTAATGTAATAATAGTATCAGTAATGCCAACTACAGTATTATTTTCTGCTGTTGCAGTTGTGTATCAGACTCACCTCATGCTGAACCACAGCATTTCATTTCATCTGAATGACTGTCCATCAGCTGCCACTGTCCATGGTGCTGAAACATTTTGACTGTCCATCAGCTGCCACTGTCCATGGTGCTGAAACATTTTGACTGTCCATCAGCTGCCACTGTCCATGGTGCTGAAACATTTTGACTGTCCATCAGCTGTCGCTGTCCATGGTGCTGACACATTTTTACTTGACTGACAAACTGTTTTTGTCATACTTGTCAAAACGTGTGTCTTGTTTTTGTTTTATTTGACATGTAGGCTTACTTGGCTCAACAAGTGTCACATTATAGCATGCATTCATCAGATATTTTACCGTTTTTTTAAACGGTTTTATTTTTAAAATGACTTGGTAGTGACCCATAATGAAACTGTACTGAGAGTCTAGCTTCGCCCCTGACCCTCCAGACCTCTCAGGTGGTCTGGGACAGGTCTGCTTTCTGTCCCCTTAGTCACAACTAAACAGGGAGAAGCAGCGTTCAGTTTCTATGCTCCACATATCTGCAGTTTTTTTTAAATCCAGGCAGAAGACTGTTGAACATTTGTCCTGTAGGGTTCCATAGCAGCTTGTTTCTTGTGTAATACTGGACCAGGTCCAGAGATTGTTGTTCCCATCAGTCATTGGACACAGAACCATGGGGAGATAGAGTCCAGATTGACATATACAGAAGTCATCCTTTAAATATCAACATACTATATATAAACAGACCAGCACACAGAGAATGCACCTGAACACACCTCCCTGTAAGACCAGCACGCCCAGAATGTACCTGAACACACCTCTCTGTAAGACCAGCACGCTCAGAATGCACCTGAACACACCTCCTTGTAAGACCAGCACACCCAGAATGCACCTGAACACACCTCCTTGTAAGACCAGCACACCCAGAATGCACCTGAACACACCTCCCTGTAAGACCAGCACGCCCAGAATGCACCTGAACACACCTCCCTGTAAGACCAGCACGCCCAGAATGTACCTGAACACACCTCTCTGTAAGACCAGCACGCTCAGAATGTACCTGAACACACCTCTCTGTAAGACCAGCACGCTCAGAATGCACCTGAACACACCTCTCTGTAAGACCAGCACGCCCAGAATGTACCTGAACACACCTCTCTGTAAGACCAGCACGCCCAGAATGTACCTGAACACACCTCTCTGTAAGACCAGCACGCTCAGAATGCACCTGAACACACCTCTCTGTAAGACCAGCACGCCCAGAATGTACCTGAACACCTCTCTGTAAGACCAGCACGCCCAGAATGTACCTGAACACACCTCTCTGTAAGACCAGCACGCTCAGAATGCACCTGAACACACCTCCTTGTAAGACCAGCACACCCAGAATGCACCTGAACACACCTCCTTGTAAGACCAGCACACCCAGAATGCACCTGAACACACCTCCCTGTAAGACCAGCACGCCCAGAATGCACCTGAACACACCTCCCTGTAAGACCAGCACGCCCAGAATGTACCTGAACACACCTCCCTGTAAGACCAGCACGCCCAGAATGTACCTGAACACACCTCCCTGTAAGACCAGCACGCCCAGAATGTACCTGAACACACCTCCCTGTAAGACCAGCACGCCCATGGGCCACAGATGGGTGCAGGTGCATTTGCTGTTTAAACGATGCGGGCGCTGGGCAGAGAACTGACAACTGGGTCGGTCTTAAACTAACAAAGACACTTGGGTTGGGCTTTGCGCTGCACCGGGTGCGAGGTAGGTCCCTCTATGTCTGTCTCTTGATGTGATTCTCATTTCCCAGTGTGTCCCTCAGTGAAGTGGAGTTTGACCCCCCTGCTCTCCTCTATGAAGGTTACAGCGTGACACTTCCTGTCTGAGCTGCTGTCAGCGGACGGCGGCAGGTTTTTGCTGCGGCTGGTAGTGCTGCACAGGGTCGGTATTGATCCGGTGAAAAAAACAAATGTATCATTCAGCTTCATGTCAACAAAAATGTCGGAAAATGCAAAATATTTACAAAAAAGTGACTGAGAAAAGCCACAAAAAATGAGGAAAAAAGCTACCAAAATGTTCTTTTAAAAAAGTGACATGCAGTAACAAAAGACTCTACGTGTCTGGCCCTTGGGGTGATTCTCTTTTTCCAGTGTGGCCCTCAGGGGAAATGATTTGACACCCCTGAACTAAACTAAAGATCTTTTAGATATTTAACCCTTAAAAGCCTTTTAACGCTGCACGAGTTGAGGAATTGTTCGGGTGTTTTTGTTGTTTAAGAAGAGCCTCTAAAAGTCGCTATAAAATATATAAAGAGAGACAGAAGATTAGACTTCAAACCACAGACACACAACACATACAGTACAAGACATTCACTGCCCCATTTGTCCATTAAAGGTGCTGTAGGTAGGATTGTGAAGATCCAGGACTTAGCCAAAGAATGTGAACATCAACAACTTCTCAGTCCCTCCCCCCTTTCTGCTAAAGCCCAAAACGGTCTCCTAAGCCCCTCCCCCCCAAGGGAGAATGAATGCTTGTGCATGAGCAGTGACTGACACGCAGTTAGACACCCCTGGCTCTGATTGGTGCATCTGAACAGGGAGCGGTGGATTTTTGTAAATCCCACTCCAGCCTGTAGGTGGAGCCAGATTTATCTTAAATGACCTGCTTCATGTAGTTCTACTGGAACAGAAGTCACTTTCAGCAGATATGACAGAAAGGTAGTTTTAGAAGACTTACCTACTGCCCCTTTAAACTCAGGTAGTGTTAAGATGTAGTCTGGCAAGCCAGACCCACATCCAGATGTTGGGTCAGGGAACTCCCCATTGGCTGGGCTCAATCCGAGGGGCGGGATAAACGGTTGTCTTTCAGATTCCCTCTGCACCAATAGGATAGCACTCCAACCAACCACAGCAACGCTAGTTGATAGATTCAACTTTAACCTTCGAACACATCTTTCATTTTTTAAGAATGACTTCAGTTCTGTTCTTTGTTCTTTTCTCAAAGAAAAGCTGAACTCCAAGTCTTCCAGAGTCGCGGCCAAAGCCGACTCCACAGACCGCTGTTCACCAGCAGCAGCAGCCATCTTCTTTGTTTTCAAGTAGCAGGGATTCACGCCGAACCCTCAATATGTTAAGCCCCGCCCACCAACTCTCTACACGATGTGATTGGCCTGACCAGAGTTAATTTTTCAGCTCACAAGCCAACGGAGAGTTGCTAGACGACCCTGGCTGCAGATTACATTTGCTGCCTCTAGGGGGCATCTAGATTTCTAAGCTAGTTAAGATGGCTTCTTTTTCGACACTATTCTCAACGTTTGTCATTTTTTTCAACGTTTTTGTACATTATTTTATTGCGCCTTTTGACATTTTTGTCATTTTTTAACGTTTTATTATTTTTCAAATGCTATACAGTTGAATAAAACACCCAAATTAAATGAAAGTAGTGAACTGATCATTTATTTTATTTGCGAAGAGCGTTGTAGCGACCCAGCTATGTTACTTTCTTTGTGAAAATTTGGTTGAAAAGAACCCAAATATCTGATGTAGAAACTGGACATCAGGACGGTTAATCTTTGTGAAAGTTTGTGAATCTTTTTTAATGTTGTGGAATCTTTGTTGATCTTAAATCTCTGAAAAACATCTGTATGATTCATAAAATATGAAAGTATATTGTTTATATTTTGCGTCCTGCGTGTTGTCTGCTTGTTTGTTAACAGCGCTGCTGTACGCCACCATCTTCGGTAACGTGACCACCGTCTTCCAGCAGATGAACGCCAACACCAACCGCTACCACGAGATGCTCAACAGTGTGTGAGACTTCCTCAAGCTCTACCAGGTGCCCAAAGGCCTCAGCGAGCGCGTCATGGACTACATCGTGTCCACCTGGTCCATGTCCCGAGGCATCGACACCAACAACAGACCTGCCAACATGTACGCATTTTTCGTACTCTGCACGCATTTTGACCCTTAAGTACGCTTGTACGATTCCCTGCTCTCTAGGTACACATTTTGTTCATGGATGTATGATTTTGTTGCATCTTTCATTTCGCCGGTTTAAGTTTCTATGCAACCTATATGACGTTGATTCTGCCGCTCAGCCACAGCGTGTAAGTGGAGTGAAAAGCTTTCGGCCAATCGGAGCGCTGCATTTTAACCCTCTGCCCACCTGCCCTTCCTAGCCAAATGCTTTGCACGTTTAATTAAATTCAGTTCCTCAAGCAAGCTAGGCTGACTGGATAACTGTAGGCTTGTACGCCATGACTGAACCGCCTCAAAAAAGGTTCGGAAACCAACTACGGAAACTTGACAGCTATCGGGAGAGATGGCCTTAAATCCACACGTCCAGGCTACCTCATCACGCGTTCTGCACCATGTGCAAGACAGACATCGATATCAGTCACCAAGGGACAACAGGTAACGAACACAGTCCCACACGCAAATACTCGGGTATGGTTAATACGAGTCGGGTATGGCTGCAGCCTGGAGACCTCCCGTCTCATGCCTCTCATGCCCGCTAACTTAACCGTGACTTCATTTAGAAAATAATTCACAATTTTGTAGGCTATTCTGAACATCTGAATTTATTGTCGTATTCTGAACATCTGAGTTTAGCGTTGGACATGCCCAGGAATGAGACAGGAGGTCTCCAGGCTGCAGCGATACACTCTTGCAAATACTCCCCGCCCACCCCCCCGAAACATAATAATATTAAAAATAAAAGGATGATAAGAAACAAAACGTTCATAGTGTCAGTAGGCTAGCCTGTCACACCCGCCATCCTTCCCATTAGTTGGGGGCAGTTAGAAAAGTGGTGGAATGACTAGAAAACTAGAAGGTTTTAGACAGGCCAGATGCTGATTAACATAAAGGTAACAGTTAGGATATTTTTAGCCTACTTGAATTTATGAACATAAATAATGACCTTGACATCATAACAGGGAGTCCAGCTGTTACCAGCTCAGTTAATGATGCATAGCATACAGTAGGGCTATTTGCTAGGCCAATGTGATGGCAACTGACATAATGCAATGTCAATCTTTGAAAAGCCTATCTGAAAATATCTGACTCATGTTATTTATTAGCCTATAATCGTGTCTGCCAGGCTTCAATCTTGTGCTTTTTTCATAGTTGCTTTAGGCCTATTTAAAGTTGCTTCATGAGTAAATCATTACTTAGACTACTTTAGTAATCAGAAGAAGGCTAACCTGTGTTAACCTGGTCTGACTCTCATCTTTAACACAGAAGTACTTAGGCCTATTTATTAGCTCACTCCGTCTCCTATTGGCTAGACTAACAAATATATGGGCACAAAATTGAACAGGATATAAGAAAACATTTAGTTTCAGTACACCTACGGCCATTCATCCACTCCATTCTTCTACACAGTAATAATAATTTATTGTAATCTAGGAGGTAGTGATGAGCCAAACAATGTATTTGAATATAAATTACATATATCTAGGTGTGTGTGTGTGTGTGACGTAATTCATAATATTTGTAACAATATGCAGGAATGTGACCTACTCATAGCAGCCTATCATAATCTATCCCCTCTCCACCTACATTTTCAGATTGCAAACGCCATGTGTCTATTATGTATTATGGTGTTAGGTTTCTCATTGGTGGGTGGGCAACGGTGGAGCGTACACTGGCGGCGGGCTGTCGGGTGCGCGCGCGCGCGGGGGGGGCGGTTGTACTCATAAAATGTCTTCAAGGTTGGCAGGTCTGCAACGAGGTAACGCCTCGCTACGATGGAAGGTCACGGTGATGTCACAGGGGGCGGGTCACTGTGAGGTCACAGGGGGCGGGTCACTGTGAGGTCACAGGGGGCGGGTCACTGTGAGGTCACATGGGAAGGTCACAGTGATGTCACAGGGGGCGGGTAACAGTGATGTCACAGGGGCGGGTCAAAGGGGCGTGTCACTGTGAGATCACATGGGAAGGTCACGGTGATGTCACGGATGGGTCACTGAGAGGCGTTGCTATGGAGATGATACCCTGTCCTGTCTCATTGGTCAATAAGAAATTTACAAATAATTATTAAAATAATAACGCATTAAATAGAAATAGATTTGCAGATTTTTTAAATTTATTTTATATTTTGGGATTTTGTTCATTTCTTCCACATCTTTAGTAAATTATATATATATACATATATTATCAATAATTGGTCAAATACGCCGTTTAATCATCTTTTAACATGACATTTCCTTATAATTATGTTATTAACTATCTATAATAATCCCATACTGGATATTCTTTTGGAGTCTTTCTCATGGAAACAGTCAGTGTTGCTGTGTGATGTGTGAGCATTAGCTCCCTCTGCTGGCAGACTGCAGGAACTACATGAACACAACCGACCAGACTCCATGTAAATAATCACTACTTTTAGCGTGTATAGAGCCAGCATATCTCCACCAGACTCCATGTAAATAATCACTACTTTTAGTGTGTATAGAGCCAGCATATTTCCACCAGACTCCATGTAAATAATCACTACTTTTAGCGTGTATAGAGCCAGACTCCATGTAAATAATCAGGACTTTTAGCGTGTGTAGAGCCAGCATATTTCCACCAGACTCCATGTAAATAATCACTACTTGTAGCGTGTATAGAGCCAGCATATCTCCACCAGACTCCATGTAAATAATCACTACTTTTAGCGTGTATAGAGCCAGCATATTTCCACCAGACTCCATGTAAATAATCACTACTTTTAGCGTGTATAGAGCCAGCATATCTCCACCAGACTCCATGTAAATAATCACTACTTTTAGTGTGTATAGAGCCAGCATATTTCCACCAGACTCCATGTAAATAATCACTACTTTTAGCGTGTATAGAGCCAGACTCCATGTAAATAATCAGGACTTTTAGCGTGTGTAGAGCCAGCATATTTCCACCAGACTCCATGTAAATAATCACTACTTGTAGCGTGTATAGAGCCAGCATATCTCCACCAGACTCCATGTAAATAATCACTACTTTTAGCGTGTATAGAGCCAGCATATTTCCACCAGACTCCATGTAAATAATCACTACTTTTAGCGTGTATAGAGCCAGACTCCATGTAAATAATCAGGACTTTTAGCGTGTGTAGAGCCAGCATATTTCCACCAGACTCCATGTAAATAATCACTACTTGTAGCGTGTATAGAGCCAGCATATCTCCACCAGACTCCATGTAAATAATCACTACTTTTAGCGTGTATAGAGCCAGCATATTTCCACCAGACTCCATGTAAATAATCACTACTTTTAGCGTGTAAAGAGCCAGACTCCATGTAAATAATCAGGACTTTTAGCGTGTGTAGAGCCAGCATATTTCCACCAGACTCCATGTAAATAATCAGGACTTTTAGCGTGTATAGAGCCAGCATATCTCCACATGTAAATGGGTGAATTAAGGGTTTATTTCAACCAAACCAGAGTGGTGATTGTTGGAACAGTGGAAAGATGAACCAAGACGGCTTTTGATAGTTTGATTTAGTTTCTGTCCACTTTGAATGAAGTGTGTTTTATGATGATAAAAGTCCTGATTATTTACATGGAGTCTGGTGTAGTTTGGTGATGGTGATTTTGGGGCTGTTTGATTTTAAACTAAAAGGATCTTACTCTTTAACTAAAAGGTCTATCTCTGTAGGGATCCATCCCATAATGTCAGACACTGTTGGGCAGTAACTGTAATCTGTGCGTTTCCCTCTATGTGTTGCTGCTGTTGGGAAACATAACGTTACTCAATTTCTCTTTTGTTCTGCGGTTTATGTAAAATGTTTGTTCATTTTTTCCAATATTTCAACGTTTTTGTCGCCTCGTTCGACATTAACGCTTATTTTTGTACCTCCCATATTTCTGATATGGGAAAAAAAAAACAACTTTGAAACGGGTCAAATGTGACCCCCAGGTCAGCATGAGGGAAATGTTCTGTGAGAAAATGAGTCCAAAGAGTTGCAAGAAAAGTGAGTTCTGACTGCATCATCTTCCACCAGCTGGGTCTGAATAGAACTAGAAGCCTACCAATCTAATGGCCTCTACACGTAGACCAGACGGGGCGACCATCGGCAGAAAAGGCTTTTGGACTGATCAGTCTCCCCGAATTGTTCAAATCATGCCAGAGAACACACTGAAGATACCAGACGTAATATGTCTCTATAACAGCAGGTGGTGCTAATCTGTATTGTCACCCAAAAATGAAAACCGGCAGCTGATTGGACAAACGCGTCACGTGGGTCTGGCTGCTGCTTCCGGATTTTTCAATGGTGGCTCGTTCAGAATCCGATCTCATATTGGACTAAAATAGTTCACCGTAACGTGTTTGTGAAAACATTTGAAGAGAGAAATAGGCCGTGCAGTTGCTGAATCTGTCTTCATTTCAGATCAACAAAGGTCAGTTTAGAAGATCTTCATCAGATTTTGAGAGACTCTAGTCACGCTCATCCTGCTCCCTGTTTCCGGGTTAGCAGTCTAACCTTTTTCTAAAGTGCTCTGAATTCTTTTCTCAAAACATTTCCACCTTTTTCTAAGATTTTTTGACTACAGTTTTTTTACTTTTTTATTCTCAGAAAATAGTCTGACTTTATTCTAGCGTCCACAGAGTGGTTACTAGTCTTCCTGGGGGGTCCACACAGTTCAAACAATTATTAAAGCTATAAAATCACACAAAGAACTATACAAAACAAAAACCATGAAATCAGCTGATAATCTAATAACTAGGTATTCAACAAGCAACATTACTGCAGATCTCAACGGTCTTCAACCCTCCTGTTGTCCTCCTGGGTCCAAACTACTGGAATTGAACACTTTTCAATATTTCCTTTGCTTCTTTCCACTACCATCAGTATACTGTACACACCAACTTATTACCACAAGTTTTACACTTATTCTTTCAAATTCGTGGTCAATAAACCTGATTTATATGACGTTACATCTAAATTTTGTGTTAGAAAAGCTGAAATTCTGAATTATTTTCACTAATAGTTAAGATTGGAGGAAGAGTTTGGTCAAAGTTTAGTTTCAGGATCCTGTTCTAGCAGACTGATCTCATGAGGTGGCGTATGTATTACACACCAATTCGTATGCCATTTTGGCGTGTTTATCAACGCCATTTTGGCCTCCATTGACTTACACTACCTAGAGATTGGCATCGTCGGCCTGTGACCTTCAACACTCACTGGATCGGTTCACAGCCGAGTGTGAAGCGGCTGGGATGAGGATCAGCACCTCTAAATCTGAGGCCATGGTTCTCAACAGGAAACCGATGGAGTGCCTTCTCCAGGTAGGGAATGAGTCCTTACCCCAAGTGAAGGAGTTCAAGTACCTTGGGGTCTTGTTCGCGAGTGAGGGAACAATGGAGCGGGAGATTGGTCGGAGAATCGGCGCAGCGGGTGCGGTATTACACTCAATGTATCGCACCGTTGTGACGAAAAGAGAGCTGAGCCAGAAGGCAAAGCTCTCCATCTACCGGTCAGTTTTGGTTCCTACCCTCACCTATGGTCATGAAGGCTGGGTCATGACCCAAAGAACCAGATCCAGGGTACAAGCGGCCGAAATGGGTTTCCTCAGGAGGGTGGCTGGCGTCTCCTTTAGAGACCACTTTATTTTCTTCAAGTCCTATCAAATTGGAAGAGAAAAACGCCCATAATTCACTAAAAGTAGTGAACTGATCTGTAATCTTACTGGTGAACAGCGTTGTAGGGAACATCCCTGTTATTTTTGGGCAATTTGGTTGAAAGAAACCCAAATGTTGTGACATAGAAACTTTGAAAACAGTCACATTTTTTAAAACAACAAAATCGTATTAAATCTTTTGTACACTACAGAAAACAATGCCTTACAATCAACAGTTTCAACAGTTTTAATTTCATGTTATAACAGTTTATTTGCGTATCTCCTCCTCTTCCTCACTGAAGACCCAGCTCTTCACCACTGGTGGCATTCTGCTGGGCTTCAGCTGTGGTCAGGGGCCTCTTGTTAGACTTTGGTTGGGAGAGAACACAAAAGGAACATCAACACACTTGGACTTTAAAATGAACATCCTTGAAGTTCTCCATCAGAGAATTTCACATCTACATCTACACTGTGTGCAGAATTATTAGGCAAATGAGTATTTGGACCATATCATAATTTTTATGCATTTTTCCCAACTCCAAGCTATATAAAGTTGAATGCTTATTGGATTTAAGCATTTCAGGTGACGTGTGTTTGTGTAATGAGGGAGGGTGTGGCCTAAGGACATCAACACCCTATATCAAGGTGTGACTAATTATTAGGCAGCTTCTTCTCCTCAGGCAAAATGGGCAGAAAAAGAGATTTAACTGACTCCGAAAAGTCAAAAATTGTAAAGAGTCTTTCAGAGGGATGCAGCACTCTGGAAATTGCTAAGATATTGGGGCGTGATCACAGAACTATCAAACGTTTTGTAGCAAATACTCGAGAGTCGCAAGAAACGTGTTGAGAAAAAAACCCACAAATTAACTGCCCACGATCTGAGGAGAATCAAACGTGAAGCTACCAGGAAGCCATTATCCTCCAGTGCTGTCATATTCCAGAACTGCAACCTACCTGGAGTGCCCAGAAGTACAAGGTGTTCAGTGCTCAGAGACATGGCCCAGGTAAGGAAGGCTGAAACACGACCACCACTGAACAAGAAACATAAGTTGAAACGTCAAGACTGGGCGAGGAAATATCTGAAGACAGAGTTTTCAAAGGTTTTATGGACTGATGAGATGAGAGTGGCTCTTGACGGACCAGATGGATGGGCCCGTGGCTGGATCAGTAATGGGCACAGAGCTCCACTGTGACTCAGACGACAGCAAGGTGGAGGCGGGGGGATGTATGGGCTGGCATTATTAAAGATGAGCTAGTTGGACCTTTTCGGGTTGGAAATGGAGTCAAAATGAACTCCCAAACCTACTGCCAGTTCTTAGAAGATACATTCTTCAAGCAGTGGTACAGGAACAAGTCTGCATCTTTCAAGAAGACCATGATCTTTATGCAGGACAATGCTCCATCACATGCATCCAAGTACTCCACTGCGTGGCTAGCCAGTAAAGGCCTCAAAGATGACAGAATAATGACATGGCCCCCTTCCTCACCTGATCTAAACCCCATTGAGAACTTGTGGGCCCTTCTTAAACGGAAGATTTACGCTGAAGGAAAACAGTACAGCTCTCTGAACAGTGTAGGGAGGCTGTGGTGGCTGCTGCACAAAAAGGTGATCATCAACAGATCAGGAAACTGACAGACTCCATGAATGGAAGGCTTATAACTTATTGAAAAGTAGGGAGGCTATATTGGTCACTGATTTTTTTTATTTTTTTCAGAAATGTTTAAATTGAGTTGTTTGTTGATTATTCTCGCTTTAACAGATGCAAATAAACAAGTGAGATGGTAATATTTTCATTTTTCATTTAGCTGCATAATAATTCTGCACACATAGATTTTCTCATTAGAAAGCCAAAATCTCACTTTTACTTCCTTAAATATTCAGGATTGAGGTTTATTAACATTTTGGATTGACTGTGAGCGCTGGAGTTGTTCAATAATAAAATTAATCCTCAAAAATACAATTTGCCTAATAATTCTGTACACAGTGTAATGTCCAAACTATAGTTCACACAATCATTCATCTTGTTTTAATGTTTTCTTTCAGTTTAAACACTGGCCCAAAACATGTTGAGTGACTACAGGGAAATATCCTACATTAGGAAACTGAAGTAACCTTTAATAACAACCACGACCAACAGGAAGGTAGAATATCAGCAATAAGTTAGGTATGAGCCAATCACACACACACACTACTTATGTCAAGATACATGCAGCACTTTGTAAAATGGTCTGTCATCTGATCATTAGAGTCAACAAGAACATCTCTTATTTTCAACACTGACTTCAAGTCTCTGCTCTCTATGTGGTATACACTAGTGAATGGTATTGATCATTTAGAATTCAACTTAACATTAAGATGATCCAAAATAAATGTACATTATAGAACATTACATTTCCTAAGTTTGCATGTCTTGAGAGATGCAAACTGGTACTTGAGTAAAAGCCATGAGCACCTTCTCTTGATGCGTCTGCTCTAGGACTAGTGTTGTGGCTATATTGCATGTCCCTAACAATGGCCGTTGCAGCTTATTTAGCTCTACAAATGGAGACGTTCCCCCTGCCAATAAGGGCTTCATTCTACAGTGTGACGCACCTTTCCATATATGGACATACCCTGTTGAAGTGGGCGTGGCCCATTGGGGATCCCCAGGATAAAGGAACCACGGACGCAGAGCGCAAACACACACAAAGAGACTCCATAATGCCTTTGTTCCCATTGCCCTTTCCCCCGCTTATTAGAGTTGTAAAGTAATAGGCAATAAAATGATTTTCATGCATCAAGAAAACTCATGTCATTGGAATCTTTCCTTGTACTTAACAAATTGGTGCTGAAACCCGGGACTCAAGGATCCAGTTCATGAAGAATAAAGGGAGAAGACTGACCGGGAGTGAAGAACTGTTTGAAAGAAGCTGCAGGGGAAATTCAAACCCAAGTCATGGATCCAGCAGATTTAAAGTGACTGAAGATAAAGTGGGGAGTGGTCTGAACTGCAACAACAAAAGTTAACCAGAAGGTTGATGGTGAGTTGGCTAAAGAAGAAGAAACTGAGAAACTGGAGGAAGTGCTTGATCAGTTGAAGGACAAAGAAGAGCTTCTCAGAGAACATGATGAAGATGTTGAAGCAGAAACAGAAGAAGAGGAGCTGGAAGAGGAGATGACTACAGCATTGGAGTATATGGATGCAGTAAGTGTGCCGAGAGTGAGACGCACGTTGCACACGGAAGATGCAGAAAGCCGGTCTGGAGGGACTGAGCATGGATCTGGATCTGGGCCTTATAGAGGGTCACAGTCAAACTTCCCAGACTGGTCATTCACAAGTTTTCTGGGGACATTAGTGAGTGGCAAGGATTTTGGAGTCAGTAAGAAACAACCATCCATGATAATGAACGTTTGGGCAAGACTGACAAATTCAGTTATTTGAAATCATTTCTGACCGGCACCGCCGCGAGTGCAGTAGCAGGCCTCGCTTAGTCTAATATTAATGATGACACTGCCACTGATCTGGCCGTGAAGATCTAGTGATTAATGCTCATATGAAGAAGTTACTGAACATGACTCCTGTAAACAGAGCAACTGATGTAAGGGCTTTGAGCAAACTGTATGCTGACTGAGATACAGGTGTTGTAGTGGACACCTATGGAAGTTGATTATGTCCCATCTTGTTGAAAATGATTCCAGAAGACATTGCTCTCAAATTCACCAAATCAGAAGCCGCTAATGTTCTCAAAGCAAAGGAGTGATGGACTTTCTGAAAAAAGAGGTGGAGAGCAGAGAAAGAACTGAGAAGTGTCTGAGAGAGAAAGGAGGAATGCTGGCACTGACGAGGAACGCACGCCAGAGCGCAGGACGAGAAGGAACGCCGGAAACATGGCGTCCTCAGCCGCAGCATTCCATACGCGGAGTGTGAATAACAGTGACTGTTTGTTTTGTGGGAAGCTGATCACAGATCCCCTGACTGTACTGGATCCACAGTGGATATCAGGAGAGAAAGGTTGAGACCATTAGGCAGAGGGTTTGGATGTCATGGTTTGGATGTTGCAGTTCTGCGAGTTTATCTTGTTCTTGTTCAAAGCTCGTACACACCGACCCCAAAGGAGAGGAGGGAAAGGCAGAGGTAAACATCCCCACTCAAGACCAGCTTATAAGTTGCCTCGCTGCTCCGCAGCATGTACTGCATTATCCAACCTAATTATCGGCTGAAATTCCATTTTCAAAACAGTAATCAAATGTTGTTACTTATCGGCCACCAATACAATGGTGGTGCTATATAGTGCAGCAGTTTTTGCACTTCGTTAAGCCTAGTAGACCAAAACCCGTTTAGTGTGACGACAGAGAAGCCCTAGAAGCAAGTTGTACTACCTTAACTCCGGCAGCAGCTCCCTCCATTCCTCTGTGAAGACCATCTTTGTGTTTCTCAGCTACCTCACTTCTCTTCTGTGGGGCATCTTTCAGCTTTCAGCTGCTGGTTTGCAGCTGCAGCCTGTGGGAAGAAAAGACCTTTTAAATAATTTCCAGTTACACTTATTTCTAACAGTTTTACATTATACTATTCAGACTGAATTGCCTGCCGAAATTGAGAAACAGGGGGAGTGACTCAGGTTGCAACCAGGATAGTGTGGGTCACATGTTTAAAATATAATCTACAGTACGTACTTGCTACTTCACAGATGTTGTAAATATGAACTCCAGCATATTTACGTATAGATCTGGTAAATTAAATGGCACAGGAAACATCATGGCCATCATGGCCGTTTTACTTCCTATCCCAGAATGTGTGCATGTGGTGTAGCCAGACCTTACTGCATGTCTGGCGATGTGAGACTCTTCAAGCTGCCATCTTGTACCCTCACTAAGAAGGTGAGCTGCCTCCTTCTGAAGACTTGGCAACACAAGGAATAATCATCCACGCGGTGGCCTGGAGAATGACTGACATGCATGTAGACGTACAAGGCTTGGTGAAAGATGCATGTCCATGCACACTCAGTGTAATGGAAAAACACTGCAGAATTCTGGGATAGGAAAAAAAAACAGCCCTGGTTTGTTGCATTTTAAATAAGTCACAGTGGTCTTGGGCGGCGCTAAGCTCCAGATGTAGAAACCATGGCTCTGCCAAATAGTCTCAGGAAGGAATTGGTCTTGGTTGAACATTTGCATGTAGGGATGCGAGCTGTGGCATTTAAATGGCTAAGCACACCGTTGTATGTTTGCAGTGTCTCGTCTGGCCAAAATTACACACGCATCGTTAAACTAGTACCAGGTTGTTATGATTAAGTATTACTTTGAAATGTTTCCAATATTTCTATTCTACATTGGTGATGTAATACATATTAGTCTAATAGTCCAATAATAACTTTTGTTGTTTTGTTATTCTCAGTTATTACATTTTAAGTTAATATTCAATAGTAAACAATATCTTCCAACTTCTATAATTAGATTGATTGGTGTAATATACGTGGTGTTTGCATGTATTTAAAAAAGAACATTTTATTGTGATGAGCTTTTACTGTATGGAGCCGTTATTACATAAAAGTTTGCCATAAAGTTCAGTTGAATAATTAAAACACACATCCTGACGAGACCTGTTTACGGCAGATATTTTGACCTGTCATAGTAGGAACAGCTCAGGTGACATTGATAACCTTAACTATGGCTCAGTTCTATTTATTCTACTTGGTTTAAGAATGCTTGATTCTGATTGGCTGGGAGGAGGGCATCAACCCGGCAGGTTGCCCGCTGACTGAGCACAGCGTCATCAACTAGTAGATCAATACGCCGCTTGGATTTATTTTTTCTATCACAGAAATTTCAAACATGAGGTCCATTGTAAAAATAACGTTGGATCAGATACAACGTAGCAACTACGTTATTAACTAACGTTAGTGATCAGATACAACGTAGCAACTACGTTATTAAACTAACGTTAGTGATCAGATACAACGTAGCAACTACGTTATTAAACTAACGTTAGTGATCAACGTAACAACTACGTTATTAAACTAACGTTAGTGATCAACGTAACAACTACGTTATTAAACTAACGTTAGTGATCAACGTAACAACTACGTTATTAAACTAACGTTAGTGATCAGATACGACGTAACAACTACGTTATTAAACTAACGTTAGTGATCAACGTAACAACTACGTTATTAAACTAACGTTAGTGATCAGATACGACGTAACAACTACGTTATTAAACTAACGTTAGTGATCAACGTAACAACTACGTTATTAAACTAACGTTAGTGATCAACGTAACAACTACGTTATTAAACTAACGTTAGTGATCAGATGCTACTAAGCTACTCTTTGGTTCCTAGTAGTTGAATTAAGAGAACAGTATTTTTGAAAATCTGCTTACTCTTCATGTTAACCCCTCTCTCAGGTATTTGTAGTAATTAAATATCACTGTATCTGAAACCCTTTTAACAACAGACCCAGATAAAATGGGATGCCATTAGGTTCTTAGTGTGACAGTGTTTAGTCAGGTTTTAGTGTGACAGCACTTCTTAAATTTAAGCAGGTAATAATGAAAATAGCTCTTCACCACGTTTTATTACAGTTTTGGGAGGATTATTGGGATTGATTAATTAAAGTATGAGCAGCCAGTGCCTACTGATGTCTGGCAGTACAAAACTAACATACTACAAAGTTGTGCATTTTCTTTAGGCTACTCAAACAAGCTGCAAAGGAGATCAGTGCTTGATTAGTGTGGCCTGACCTCCTTCTTTACTGATTGGGTGATTAGACTTCAAATCTATTGGCTGTGAAAACCACAGGGCGGAGCTGGTTATCAAAACGCCACCAGGTGTCTAACAAGCATCTGGTGGCGTTTATTAAACGCCTGGTGACGTCACACGCGTGGTGGCGTTTATTTTGTTGGCTTTCCATACTCATTCCCTAGCTTATACACTCCTCCTCCTGCAGTAGTGTTTGATATTAACTAGAGCTGACCATTATCAACCAGGACCGCTGAATGCCGATGGGGGATACGCAGCTAAGCATTGGACCTGGAGGAAACGTGTAAGGTAAGTTAACGTTTACAGTCAACGTCTTGCTATTAACTGCAGCTAACTAACGGAACCTGAGGCCAACGTGAACTGAATTATCTCTCGTCAGCTGGGCTGGCATTGTTTGCATTGCAGTGTGGAATGTGTGCTATGCTGTGAGCGTCAGAGGAATGTCAGTCAAACACTGAGTGTCAGCTCTGGAGGGAGAATCTAGGAATGAATGTGTAACGTCACTGCTGTCTTTTGTTAAAAAGGTGTTAGCAGTACGGTACCAGTTGTGTGGATCAGGTTTCTCTTCTCTGCTGCTACAGGGTGGCACAGAAACGCCGTTCTGTCAGGCCTGCCCTATTTCTCCCTCGTAGGTGACAAAACAGGGATCAGCTCGTCACTTGTTGCAGGCTCCAGAAATCCTGCTCCTTCTCCTGGATCTGGAACCTTTCTGCAATGGGCCGCATGGATCCAAGAAGCTCTCTCAGCAGCTTTTACCGCCGTGTGAGTGGTCAAGAGGATCTGGTATGGTCCTTGCCAGCGTTTGGACTGCCAGTTCTTCCTCCTGAAGTCCTTCACCACCACAAAGTCTCCGGGCTGGAGTTGGTGTAGCGGACCCTCAGCTGGTTGAGGCAGAGCTGCAGAAACCTGGATTCTGATTGCAGAAAGAGCAGAAGAGAGTTGCGTGCAGTAACTTAACATGTCATGCTCACATAGAGCTGTTGAGGGCAGGGGGGCCTTTGGTGGTTCTGTCCCTACCTGTGGTGGGCGGCCAAATACAATCTCATAAGAGCTAAGATTTGAACGAGCCCTTTTTCACATCCTCGTGTACATAAGCACAATTGGAAGTGCTTTTGTCCATGGCAGGTTTGTCTCTGCACAGCATTTAGCTAGCTTTGTTGTTATTGTACCATTTTCTCTCTCCATAGCGCCCCCTCTCTGCGGTCTGTAACAACAGTGGCCCCTGAGGTCAATGCCAACGTACAGGCTTATCTGGGTTATGGCAGCGTTTACTAAATGAGCCCCACTGTCACTCGACAGGCGGCTTGGTAAACCCCATCTGGAATGATTTCTGTCATTAAAGCTTTTGCTTGATTTGAGGCCAGAAACACTTCAACCCATTTGGAGAACACGTCCACCATGGTCAAGGCATATTTTTCCCTTCCATTCCAATCCATCATCACATGCTCAAACTCTCTCCCTGGTGGTGTGTGTCCAGCCTGTTGTGTTTTCTGCAAATGTTGTGAAACCTTTTGTGTACCATGTTTGTGTTATCAGTGCCAACATACTCCCTTTTGATACATGGTCCAAACCATGTGTCAGCTTAGCAAAAAGAGAAGAAATGTTGAGAAGACGGGGCTTAGAGTCTGGGCCTAGCCAGAGCCAGAGTTAAAGGTGCACCCTGCAGCTCTCCACTGCTGTCTTTCCTGTGGTGTAGCGTGTGTTTGCATAGCAGCTACAGACTCTGGGAGTGAAAAATGTTCAAGGTCTTGTGTATCTGTGACCAAAGTACCAACATGAGATAAGGGCAGGCATGCAGCTGTTTTAGTGGCTGCATCCGCCCGAGCGTTGCCCCTAGAGACAGGGTCTGCAGCTCCAGTGTGTGCAGAACATTTGCATATAGCTACCTGTGATGGAAGTAGGATAGCAGTCAAAAGGTCATTGATCAAGTGATGATGCAACATAGTCTTACCATCAGATTTCAGGAAATTTCGGTGTTTCCACAGTGTGCCGAAATCATGCACAACCCCAAAAGTGTACCTGGAATCAGTGTAGATGGTAACGGATGAGCCTTCAGCAACGAGATCAGCAGCCTGTGCAGAGAGAGGTTTTGGGAGAGATTTAGCAATGAGAGTGGCTGCATCAGACACCACAGCAAAGCCTACCTGTCCCTGGCCTGTTTCAGGGCAGCACGATGCTGAAACACACACACACACACACACACACACACACACACACACACACACACACACACACACACACACACACACACACACACACACACACACACACACACACACACACAAGCATCTGGCTTCTGCAATGTTATATCAGAAAGATCAGGGCGAGGAGTGACCGTGTGCTGCAATTCAGCCAAGAAATCATGTGGCTCTCCTTCCCCTGGCGTAGGCATGAGAGAGGCAGGGTTTAGTGTAGTACAACGCTTAACCGTTAGGTTGGGCATGTCGAGAAGACAGGTGTGATATCTCAGATAATAGCCGCAGACAAAAGGGAAGGTGTTTGCTGGAGTAGGATCAGAGAGACAGCATGTGGCACTAGCAGCGTGAGAGGGGCGTAGCCCACAATGTCTCTGGAGGCAGCCAAAGCCTTTTCAG
>NC_050189.1:21472749-21477749 GCF_008315115.2 Sander lucioperca
TTTTTTTTTAACCAACGTATGAACTAACCTCTCAGTGCCCTCTCTGCCCAGAGGCTCCTCATCATATCCACTTCATGTCCCCCTCTTGTATAAAGTCTCTCATATCACCCGTTGAGTCTCATGTCTGTTCTTGGAAGTAAGCCTTCTTCCCGGCCCTCCTCGCGTCTTGTATCTGCGGCCATAAAGCTCTCTGGCGTGTTTCTCAGCCGTGGTTAAATCTTCAGAGGAACGGACCCCGCTTCCTTGCACGCTTCCGACTCCTTCGTCATCCTCCAGATCCCATCTCTCCACTGGACAACACATCCAGATGTCATAGTCAGAACTCATTTCAAAGTGTTTTTATTGGGACCAGAAATCCTCCTCACACGTCAATAACCTCATTTTTAAAAACTGACATTTGTCACCCTCATGACAGGGAACTCAGGGTTCCCCGGTGTCCTTGTTGCCATGGCAGTTACTTCACCAAATGGCGTACACCAGGGGACCAGGTGACACGGCGGTCAGGACACGGGGGAACCCAGAACTCCCAGCGTTGGGAATCACTATATAAATATGTTAGTTTCACTCTGGTTCCTGATTAATTTAATTACCGTATTTTCCGGACTATAAGTCGCTCCGGAGTATAAGTCGCATCAGTCAAAAAATGCGTCATGAAGAGGAAAAAAACATATATAAGTCGCACTGGACTATAAGTCGCATTTATTTAGAAATTGATTTCACAAAATCCAAGATCAAGAACAGACATTTAATCTGGAAAGGCAAGTTATTCAACTACACAGTAGAACACAGAACAAGGGGCTGAATACGGTAGGTGTCCGGTATGTTAACGTAACACATTAACAGTTATTCAACTATACAACAGAATACAGAACAACTACCAGGGCGTGGAGACGTAACTGCACCGTTGACGTGCATCTACATCTGTGGACTCGTTCCTCCAGCTCTGGCCATCTTGCTTTCAGCGCGCGACTAGCTTTCTTTGTTTCCTTCATTGCAGTAAGAGTCACCTTTACAAGTTTCTCTCTCACTCCAAACTTTCTTTCTGCTGCTCGATTACCGTTTTCGGCTGCATATTTTACTACCTGCAGTCACCTGCAGTTTCTTTTCTTTCTCAGTTGTCTTTAGGAGCAGCATATAGTTGTCAGAAGCCTAGAGCGCCCTCTGGAGGCTGTAGACGGTGATGTTTTCAGCATGAAATAACATTTAAAAACGTGAAATTATAAATATTTTGATATATAAGTCGCAGGACCAGCCAAAGTATGAAAAAAAGTGCGACTTATAGTCCAGAAAATACGGTAATACAAATGTTTCAAAACCAGTTTTTGATTCAACTCTGTAATGTTCTGAATGTTTGGCCAATCAGATCGCCTGGTTGGATCTACTTGTATTGTCATTGTGTAACATTTGTTACATTTATTATAATTTTTTTTGTAATGTAATTGAATTAAATATGGTCAACAATAAAATTGTCAAATAGCCAAATATACGCATGTATTGTTGTTGTTTTTAAATCTACCCAGAATAACATTTAAAATGAACAAAGAACAATTTATTCTGAAGAATTAATATGGTTCTTTGAAGAACCATTAATAGTGCCTCAAAGAACCATTTTGTGATGGCATATATACTATATGATATACCGGGCAGGAACACAGCTTTGCCTCGCTGCTGCGCCGGTCCCCGCTGATCCAGATGGGACCGGCCAAAGACAGAGTGGTGATAAAGAGGATCTTCCACGTAATCCAGGACGAGCTGTACGTATATTTCGGCGGGAAGTTCCACTGCGTTGGTCGGCGGCCGGCGGGCTGAGAGAAACTACAGCGGGGCATTAGAGTCCATCTGCGGCTGCAGGATCTGGAGCTCAGTGCCCGTTCCTGGGAGCCAGAACCGGCACCACGCAGCTGGAGGCCCAGGCCGTACTGCTGGGCCCGCTGGAGGGAAGGGAAGCCCGGGAGAACCAGAACCAGGACTCAGCGGAGCGGACCGTCACAGCCTGCTGAAGTTTAAATCACAGGTTTCCTAAAGGGAGTCTGGCGGGACGATGAAACCTGACTTTCAGTCTCGTTAAATAAATAAATACACGCAGAAATAAATGAATCAACAGTGGAGGAGTGAGCCTGGACATTTCAGTCTGTTTAAACTTCACTTTTTTTGCAGAAACTCTTAGTTCAGATGGGTGAAGTTACTGTTTGGACTCAGATTAGAGCCTGGATCGGGCCGAATTGCTCCGTCCGAACCCGGCCCGAGCCCGGCCCGAGCCCGGTCCGAGCCCGGCAGGCATTATGATATTTATGTCCGAGCCCGACAGCTAAAATCTCGTTGTCATACTAATGACACATGTACGTTTGTTTGTGTGAAAGCTTTTATGAAGCAACTGGAAGGCATTCAGAAATGTCAACAGATGAGGTCATCAGCTCACAACGTGAGGAAATGTCAACGTGAGCTCAACAAGCTCCCGTTAATCAGCTGTTTACACAGAATCCTGGCTAACTGAGCAGGATTTGGATAATGGCTTGTGTATTGATGGTTTTGGCACTCCATTTCGCGCGGACAGGAGTGCAGAAATCACAGGTAAATCCCGCGGTGGGGGCGTGTGCCTTTATGTCAACAAGCGTTATTGTACTGCGGTGACTATTCGGGAGAACATTTGTACACCCGATATTGAGTTATTGTCGGTATCCCTTCGTCCATTTTACCTGCCACGGGAATTTCCACAAATTTTTATAACTGTTGTGTACATTCACCCAAAAGCGAACAACGTCATTGCATCGAACATTGTATCTGATGTTGTTCAAGGACTTCAAAATATTTCACCAGAGGCGCCGAATTTTATTTGGGAGATTTTAATCATCTGTCACTTAAAAAGACAAATTTCTACCAATACATTACATGCCCAACAAGACATACAAGACACTTGATCTCTGTTATGGGAACATAAAGGGGGCATATAAGTCTGTACCACTGTCAGCACTGGGATCTGCCGATCATAACTGTGTGCAGCTCCTTCCTATTTATAGACCCTTATTTAAGAGAGAAAAACCTCAGACAAGAGAAGTCAAAATGTGGTCAGAAGACTCAACCGCCGTTGGCGAGGGTGCTTTGACTGTACGGACTGGGAGGTCTTCAAAGACTCTGGTGAACATATTGATGAACTGACAGATGTTGTATGTTCATACATAACTTTTTGTGAGGATATGATTGTGCCTACACGTAAAATTAAGGTTTTCCCTAATACTAAACCACGGATGTCAAAATCAGCTAAAACAAGTTTGCTGAACAAGAAGCTAGCCTACAAGCAGGGGGATAACTTGGAAAGGGTCACAGCGAGGAAGGAGGTCAGAACGGAGATCTTCAAAGCTAAACAAGCATATAAAGTAAAGTTAGAAAAACACTTGGCAGAAAATAAATTAGGCTCAGCTTGGTCTGGTATGAAGAAAGTTATGGGAATACAGGATAATGTAAACAAGAGCACTGTGTGTATTGATGGTTTTAGATCAAATGATGACCTTTCAAATGCTCTTAATATGTTTTATGCAAGATTTAGAACTAGATGCCTGTGTAAGGATGATTCCCACGTAGTCTTAGAACAGGCAGCAGTGGAGAAGATGTTTCTCTCCACTAAGGTGAATAAGAGTCCAGGTCCAGACTACATATGTGGGAGAATATTAAAGCACTGTGCAAAGCAATTAACTTCTATATTCTGTGATATTTTTAATTGGTCACTACGGGCACAAAAGGTACCTAGCCTGTGGGAAAAGTCTTTTATTACTCCAGTTCCTAAATGCAATAAGCCTAAAGTGTTAAATGATCTGAGACCGGTTGCCCTCAGCTCTTTGGTAATGAAATCATTGGAGAAATTGGTGAAGTCTGAGTTATTGAGTAAGACTGGACAAGCCCTCCATCCTATGCAATTCACATATAGAGCGAACAGAAGTGTCGAGGATGCTTCACTTATGTTGTTAAAGTGCCCATATTATGAAAAAATCACTTTTTCTGGGATTTGGGGTGTTATGTTGTGTCTCTGGTGCTTCCACACACATACAAACTTTGAAAAAAATCCCTCCATGCTGTTTAGAGTGAGATACGGTTTCTGAATGTGTCCTGTCTTCAGTCTCTGGGTGAGCTGGTCAAAATCAGCACAGCTTGTGACGTCACAAGCCGAAACGAGCAGGCTAACCGCAACCATTAGCTCGTAGCGTTAGCGTTAGCATGCTAACGCTAATGCTAACGCTAGCATGCTACCTCATTCTCAATAGCAAAGCACTGCTACAACACACACAAGTTCACCATAATCTACAAAAGAACTACTTCCATGTGCGCCCTCATTTAGAAGTCTCCCAGCTAATCCTGCCTTGTAACTGACCGAAGTTGTAGAAACAGCCTTTCTTTTACTGTCTATGGAGCTAGCTAGCTGACATGATCTACATCTGAGCTACTGGGCATGTGCAAGTGCAATCAAAGATAGTACAGAAGAAGAAGAAGAAAAGAGGTCTCACTCTGTAGCTAAAACAGAGACCAGCTGAAAAGAGGATCTGCAGCAGTGAGAGAGAGCGCTGCAGTACAACAACAATATGGTGTTTTTAGAACATTAAACCATGTAAACCTATTCTGGTACAACCTTAAAATACAATTATGAACCTGAAAATGAGCAGAATATGGCTGCTTTAAACTTACTGACTAAGCATCTAGAAGAAAAATACCCACGCAAGACTGTTGTTCATTGACTTCTCTTCTGCTTTTAACACTATACAACCCCACATCCTAGCCAGGAGATTGTTAGAGTATCATAAGTTGAACCACAATTTAGTGGGATGGTTACTGGATTGTTTAACTAATAGAATGCAGAGGGTAAAAGTAAATGGTAGCTTTTCAGACGTATTATTTTTATCCACAAGATCACCACAAGGCTGTGTTCTTTCGCCCTTACTATACATTTTGTATACTAACGTGTCAACGTGTATACGAAAATAGGACACTAATTAAGTTTGCTGATGATACAG
>NC_050189.1:21482749-21485249 GCF_008315115.2 Sander lucioperca
TGCTAATATCTGAACCTCACATGGCGAGTATTACACAGGAAAAAACAGAAAGGCAATACATACACATGCTTGTGTTGGTGAGGATTACTCTGCACATTGTGAATGTGAGAACACAAACACGAACGAACGTACGAGTTTAGCTTGCCGTCCATCTACAGCATAGCTCTTCTGCCGTCCGTCATGGCGTTCATATTTCGCGCAAGTGGAGCATGACGTCACGTGCAAAGGGTCAATATTTATGCTAGCACTAAGAACGGCACAAAACAACAAATAAAACATCCATACAAAGTGTATGTGTAGTGTACCTTTGATGCTTGATAGAGTTGATTTTTTCAAAGATTTGATGCCTCAAAGTCCTTCTAATGCATGTGCAGCGGACTAGCATGGTGCCTTTAAACTCTGCTACACTGACGAGCATGCTTGCTAATAACAACGAGCTAAGCTGTCGCAAATCGGATGCTTCGGTGTATCCGAACGTCATCAAGTAGCCTATGCCCGAACCACCTCAACTATACCATTTTGCTTAATTACATGACAATATTTATATAAATTCTATGTGTAAGGGGTTTTGTATGGGTCTTACCGTATCCTCCACTCCGGCAGCAGGATGAAGCGTGTTCAACTAACTCTTCTTCTTCTTCTTCATCTTCTTCTTCTATTTGTTCTATTTCTTCTTCTTCTTCTTTTTGTTTCCGGCAGATGCATCTATGGCGTATTAACTAACTGTCGGTACACGATCTGTTCTGCCTGCACGATCCGTTCTGCACATGCGCAAAATGTTCGCGCATGTGCGGTTGTACGAGGATTTACGACACTGCACAATCTGTTCCACGCTTCCGCTCGACAGCCAAGCTAACGTTAGTTTAGCTAACAGCTAATTCGGCTAACTGCTGGCTGAGACAGCATGTAATAACTTTAAAAGACCCTCAAAATAAAACTTGAAAATAAACGTTGACATATATAACAAACACCTAACATATATAACAGCTGTTACGTCAGTTCTACTTTACTTGTGCTCATTTAAAATACAATCACTCAATACTTGTCTTTATTGTTATTACTGTGAAGTCTTAATTTAGCTGTAGCCTGCTTTTCCCATTACGTTTGAGTTAACGTTATTTTAGACTGAATCTAGCTGTCAGCTAGCGGTTAGCCGAATTAGCTGTTAGCTAAACTAACGTTAGCTTCCCGGTGGAGGCTAGCCATAGGCTAGCGTGGAACAGATCGTGCAGGTCGTATGGATACGTAAAACAGTATTATCTTGCGCATGTGCAGAACGGATCGTGCAGGCAGAACGGATCATGTACCGACACTAACACTTCACGGCTCACACCTGAATTTATAGGACTGTACCAAGTTGATGAAAGAGGACGGGGTACGAGAAAAGGACGAGAATTCCTTTTTTTTGCCTAAAGAGCAAATTGATTTATTCAAGAACAAGAAAAAAATGCGTTTGAGTGATATTTTGTTACTTTCATTCAACCTTTCAAAATGAATAGTTTATCATACATTTTGCTTTTATTAGAGGCAACAGTCAAATGATATCTCCCACCAGCAATCTTTAATCTGTATCCATCACTCTCCAAAGGCAGACTCGAGTGCTTATATATGAAGTAAAATAAAGTTATATTAGGGAAAATCAGAAAGAATTTAAACACCTTTTATGACAAGATCCTTTCTAAAAATATGATATACACTGTACATGAAATAAATATATTAATATAATCATTTAAGACCTTGCCCAGATTTCGCCCTGATGCAGCTACATATATCTGAGCTCACAAACCCTGGTTTGTGTGTTACCCTATTTTACACAAATGCCTAAAACTGGACAAACATTTTAATTTATTTAATTAACTTGATTTGTTATGCATTTCAACATAATTATGGTGGTGGCTGAATGATGATACCGATAAACAAAAATTGAAATCCCACAGACAGAAATGTATCCCTGCTAATTCATCTCTGCTGAAGTTGTTCATCTGCATTGCTTCTAAAATACAAAGATGGGAATGAAAGCAAGGCCATGGCCACCTCCCCTTAGACCAAACCCCAGTCCAGCTGGAGCCACTGCACTGGAACAGGTAACACATTTAAACCCATTCCCCTAATCAAAACACAGTCGCCAGTATCATTATTCTGAGAAAAAAGCAACACTGAAATCACAAAGAATGAATGTTAGGCCCACAGCATCCCACAAGATGTTTACAGGTACCTGTACATCACTACCAACCAATGACACATAGCTGTCAGACACAAAAGAAAGAAAATCAGGCTCCTCCAAATTGCAATCCATCTCAGGCCCAACCTGCTCACAAGGATAGGTATGCATCACAGGGTGTAACACAGGGTGAAACAACACATGAACTTGAAAGATTATTTCTCCTAACAGAAGCAGTAAATGCTATAGACTTAGCATGCACGCTTTTGCCACTGAACTTAACAGGGCATTCACAGTTCCAATGACTCCTACCTTTACATTAGTGACAGATCTTACTGG
>NC_050189.1:21492749-21500249 GCF_008315115.2 Sander lucioperca
AAGAAATCTGTCATTTTAAGGCTGCTGAGCTGCCAGAGAAGTGACTATACTGAACTATCATGACCAACGCTGCAGGTTTGGGGCACTTTTTTGTTGTCTATTTTGGTTCTTCTTTTAAACACTTTCAACACTTTTTTTCAACTAGTTTTTCTTTGACCTTTTTGGTAATGAATTGGGGATAGAAATGATCCTGAGTGAGACTATGTTTTATTAAAAATCCTCCCTTTTTATGAGCCACACACAGATTCATCACCTTTTCACCAAACTCCATTAAGAAATCTGGCGTTTTAAGGCTTGTGAGCTGCCAGAGAAGTAATATTTAGGGAGAAACATAAACCTTGAAGCTCAGAACGTTTATAACAAGCCTGTTATTCATGCGGGATAGAAATGATCCTCAGGACAGAAACAGGAAGAGAGGACAGAGCACAGGAAGTTGACACTCAGGTGTGACAGAGCAGGACGAGCGACACTCAGGTGTGACTGCAGACAGAGAGAGAGAGAGAGAGAGAGAGAGAGAGAGAGACAGGTGACAGTTTCCCACAATGCTTCTCTCCTCTGTTCCCTCCTTTCCTCTCTCCGTTCCTTTCCCTCCCTCTCTCTTTTCTTGTCTTCTCCCTTCCCTTCTCTCTATCCTTCTCTACTTCCTCTCTCTCTCTCTCTCTCTCTCTCTCTCTCTCTCTCTCTCTCTCTCTCTTTCCTTTCCTCCTTCTCTCTTCTTTCCTCTGTTCTTCATAGCTCTCCCCCTCCCTCCTCCCTCTTTCTCTCCCTCCTTTCTTCTCTCTCTCTATGGTTGTTTTGTCCTCTTTAACACCATTATGGGATGTATTAGTTTCACACCTCTGACAGACAACAGAGAGGGGGTGGGGGGGGGGTGATACCTAACCCCCGTCTTTAATCCTCCAACAGAAGAAGAATCTGTCACATCATCGCCTCTCCTTAATCTGCTCTGATGTCATACTTCTACTGTTGTTGTTTTTCCTCTAATTTCATAGTACATTTATTTTTAATACCTGAATAATCAGGACTTTTAGCGTGTATAGAGCCAGCATATCTCCACCAGACTCCATGTAAATAATCAGGACTTTTAGCGTGTATAGAGCCAGCATATCTCCACCAGACTCCATGTAAATAATCAGTACTTTTAGCGTGTATAGAGCCAGCATATTTCCACCAGACTCCATGTAAATAATCAGGACTTTTAGCGTGTATAGAGCCAGCATATCTCCACATGTAAATGGGTGAATTAAGGGTTTATATCAACCAAACCAGAGTGGTGATTGTTGGAACAGTGGAAAGATGAACCAAGACGGCTTTTGGTAGTTTTATTTAGTTTCTGTCCACTTTGAATGAAGTGTGTTTTACGATGATAAAAGTCCTGATTATTTACATGGAGTCTGGTGGAGTTTGGTGATGGTGATTTTAACAGTTATATATAACTATTTTCTCCAAATTTATCAACATTTATTTTTTAAATATTACTTTTTGACAATATATATTTCGTCTTTTCCCTTTCCAAATATTACTACATTTAAAATATCACACAACGTTTTTATTTTCTCTAAATATATTATATATATAAAAAAAATATATAAAAAAACAAATAGTATGCACTTTTTACCACAAAATATTACGACTTTTTTTCTCAAAATATAACGATATTTATCTCAAAAATGTTACTCTAAAAATGACTTTTCCCCTCAAAATATTACATTATTTTAAAAAAATAAAATAATTACTTTGTAAAAAAAAAAAAGAAGCTTTTTCCCCTCTACAAAATATTACGACTTATTCTCTCAAATGTTTGACTTTTTTCTTAAAATATTTTGAATTTTTACTTTTTTCTCTTAATGTAACGGACACATTCCTTCATGGCCAGCTGTCTGTCACTCAGCCACAAGTCCCGCCCCCTACACTGACGGACACACCAGTCAGCCAATCACAGGCCGCGGAGGGGGCGTGGCCTCGCTGGTTCTCCCAGAGGTGAAACCCGAGTCCGGCTGCTTTTGTCTCAACTTTTCTGTCCACTGGAAGTTTAATAAAGTGGGAACACGAAGTCACTGGAAACACGGGGAGCCTCACACTGGATCTACTGCTCTGGCCGTGCGTGGGTGCGTGTGTGCGTGCCTTTTATATCTGTCGGACTGTGTTTTAACCGCGCGCGTGAGAGTTAGTTTTCGGGATCTCCAGCACCTCCAGTTTCACCGACCCCTCTCCGCTCCCCAGGCCGCCTCTCAGAGCTCCTATCCCGGCCTCGGAGGCAGCCGCGCCCCGCTGCCCTCCGCTGGAGGAGAACAAAGTGTCCGGAATCGGATAGAGATGGAGGGATGACAGAGAAGAGAAGAGAAGAGAGGAGGAGTGGAGTCGACGCACTTTAACCCACTTGTGCTGCTTTTTGCTCCTAATTCCAACTTGCGAGGCGTCCATCTTGGAAAAGTTTCCTTCTAACGTTACTTCTTCATCATCCATCAGGCGGATCCTTTTCTTTTTTTTTTTAAGTCTGTTTTTGGGCTCAAATGAGGCGCGCGCGAACGGCCGAGAGCGAGCCGAGCTGACGTCATAGCCAGTGATCGATAGGACCGATCGGCTGGGTTCGGCTTGTGTTCGGCTGTGTTCGGGTGTGTGGTTGTTTCGTGGTGGATGGAGGGTGAGAGGGGGCTTCGGGCCGTTGCTGCCCCGGGACGGGCCTCTCTCTGCGGGCTGCCGCTGCTCCTCCTCCCGCTGATCCTGGTGACCTGCTGCCGGGCAGAGGAAGGTAAGACGATCGATGCTCACAGCTCTGGTACTCTTAAAAAGAGTACTTCTACTGCACTGCATGATGTATCTGACTGCTCTCTCTCAAAATATTATGGTTTTGACGTTTTTTTTCTACTTAAAATATTCCGACTTTTTTTCTCTAAATATTGTGACATTTTTACTTGAAATATGACAACTTGTTCTCCTAATATTGCGGGTAGGATCGATACTCACAGCTCTGGTACACTAAATGTTGATATAGATGTATCTGACTGATTTCTCAAGATAATAATCAGTTTCACCCTAAATTTGTAATTTCTGTATTTTCCAACCTGGACTCTATGTTGTCATGTTTCTGTGTCTAATGACTGATGGGAACAACAATCCCTGAAACTGGTCCAGTATTAAACAAGAACCAAGCTGTAATGTAACCCCATCACCAAACTCCACCAGACTCCATGTAAATAATCAGGACTTTTAGCGTGTATAGAGCCAGCAAATTTACACCAGACTCCATGTAAATAATCACTACTTTTAGCGTGTATAGAGCCAGCATATCTCCACCAGACTCCATGTATATAATCACTACTTTTAGCGTGTATAGAGCCAGCATATTTCCACCAGACTCCATGTAAATAATCACTACTTTTAGCGTGTATAGAGCCAGCATATCTCCACATGTAAATGGGTGAATTAAGGGTTTATTTCAACCAAACCAGAGTGGTGATTGTTGGAACAGTGGAAAGATGAACCAAGACGGCTTTTGATAGTTTAATTTAGTTTCTGTCCACTTTGAATGAAGTGTGTTTTACGCTGATAAAAGTCCTGATTATTTACATGGAGTCTGGTGGAGTTTGGTGATGGTGATTTTGGGGCTGCTTATGTTAAACTAAAAGGATCTTACTCTTTAACTAAAAGGTCTATCTCTGTAGGGATCCATCCCATAATGTTGTCAACAACAGAACTTTTCGTGGACGTAAATTGAAGGTGTGTTATTGCCCGATATCTTACGTTGGGACATTTAGGGCCCAGGTGGAAACAGAACAGAAGTTACCCTTTAACGAAGTACTTTAAGAATCCGTAAGATTCTGAGCTGCACTTTTACTGTTTCTACAGAAACACGTTTTTGTAATAAAGTATTTGTACACTGAAGTAAAAGTACGTGAGTACTTGTCCTATCCCCGAACACAGGAACAGAAGATTATTTTAGGATATTTAGGGGACGTTTCAGTCACGGATGGATTGTAAATGAGCATTTTTTTGAATGTAGTTTTGTGTAAATACTGCAAGATGGTAACAGTCAGACAGACAGACAGACAGACAGACAGACAGACAGTCAGACAGACAGACAGTCAGTCAGTCAGACAGACAGACAGTCAGTCAGACAGACAGACAGTCAGACAGACAGTCAGACAGACAGTCAGTCAGACAGACAGACAGTCAGACAGACAGACAGTCAGTCAGTCAGTCAGACAGACAGTCAGTCAGACAGACAGACAGTCAGACAGACAGACAGACAGACAGTCAGACAGTCAGACAGACAGTCAGACAGTCAGACAGACAGACAGACAGACAGACAGACAGTCAGTCAGACAGACAGACAGACAGACAGACAGACAGGGGGCGTGTCTCCATCTGCTCTCTGTCTTTTCTTCTGTCTTGTTTTGTTCTGTTGTTTGTGTTAAACCCTGCAGCCTCTCAGAGCCCCCCCTCTCTTCTTCTCTCTCTTTATAATCTCTCTCTTCTTCTCTCTCTTTATAATCTCTCTCTTCTTCTCTCTCTTTATAATCTCTCTCTTCTTCTCTGTCTGTTAATCTCTGAAGACTTGAGAGAGTTTCGGAGGATTAGCAGCTTTTAGTAAATCTTCTGATTTAACTCTCTGACTTTACTGCTGCAGGATTTACACTTTATACCCTCTTTACCCTCTGCCCAGTTTAGATCCAGGTTAGGCCCAGGTTAGATCCAGGTTAGGCCCAGGTTAGATCCAGGTTAGGCCCAGGTTAGATCCAGGTTAGGCCCAGGTTAGATCCAGGTTAGATCCAGGTTAGGTCCAGGTTAGGCCTAGGTTAGATGCAGGTTAGGCCTAGGTTAGATCCAGCTTAGATCCAGGTTAGGCCCAGGTTAGATCCAGGTTAGATCCAGGTTAGGCCCAGGTTAGATCCAGCTTAGATCCAGGTTAGGCCCAGGTTGGATCCAGGTTAGATCCAGGTTAGGCCTAGGTTAGGTCAAGGTTAGGCCCAGGTTAGATCCAGGTTAGATCCAGGTTAGGCCTAGGTTAGATCCAGGTTAGGCCTAGGTTAGGTCCAGGTTAGGCCTAGGTTAGATCCAGGTTAGGCCTAGGTTAGATCCAGGTTAGATCCAGGTTAGGCCTAGGTTAGATCCAGGTTAGGCCCAGGTTAGATCCAGGTTAGGCCCAGGTTAGATCCAGGTTAGGCCTAGGTTAGATCCAGGTTAGATCCAGGTTAGGCCCAGGTTAGATCCAGGTTAGGTCCAGGTTAGGTCCAGGTTAGGCCTAGGTTAGATCCAGGTTAGATCCAGGTTAGGCCTAGGTTAGATCCAGGTTAGATCCAGGTTAGGCCTAGGTTAGATCCAGGTTAGGCCCAGGTTAGATCCAGGTTAGGCCCAGGTTAGATCCAGGTTAGGCCTAGGTTAGATCCAGGTTAGATCCAGGTTAGGCCTAGGTTAGATCCAGGTTAGATCCAGGTTAGGCCTAGGTTAGATCCAGGTTAGGCCCAGGTTAGATCCAGGTTAGGCCCAGGTTAGATCCAGGTTAGGCCCAGGTTAGATCCAGGTTAGGCCCAGGTTAGATCCAGGTTAGGTCCAGGTTAGGCCTAGGTTAGATCCAGGTTAGGCCTAGGTTAGATCCAGGTTAGATCCAGGTTAGGCCTAGGTTAGATCCAGGTTAGATCCAGGTTAGGCCTAGGTTAGATCCAGGTTAGATCCAGGTTAGATCCAGGTTAGATCCAGGTTAGGCCTAGGTTAGATCCAGGTTAGATCTGTCACGATAGTGAATAAATCAATTAATCACACGATAAAAAAAATGAGCTCGATAATTTTTCCGGCCGCGATAATTTCCATTTGCATGCTTTTTGTTTTCCCTGTCTCTCTCTCTCTCTCTCTCTCTCTCTCTCTCTCTACCTCTACCAAAGAGACTGGAGGACCACTCTCGGTTCCTTAGCGTAACGAGGAGTGAACCCTCTTGTGAGTCGCATGCTCTTTCTGTGGGCGGGACTCCTGGTGGAGAGAGAGAGAGAGAGAGAGACAGAGAGAGACAGAGAACGCTAGTTGAGAGTTGGAGCAGGGTTTCCCGCAGCACTTTGCAGTTAAGGCGGCGTAAAAAAAAAGAAGTATATGAGCGATATCCACCGTGTTACTCGGCGTCCCGTTTTCTCCCTTTCAGTCCAAATCACAGCTGACAACCAGCAGGTGGAGGCGGTGGAGACAGACTCGGACATACACGCCGCTGTGGACCTTTCAGTCTCACAAGCGGTTTCAGGAAAGTGGCTGCATGTGTCCGACAATACACAGAACATTAACCCTACAGCTGTCAGTGGACACGGAGTGTGGAAAGTGTGTTACAGTTGCGCCAGTGTTTGTGTGTGTGTGTGTGTGTGTGTGTGTGTGTGTGTGTGTGTGTGTGTGCGCGCCAGTGTTTGTGTGTGTGTGTCTGTGTGTGTGTGTGTGTGTGTGTGTGTGTGTGTGTGTGTGTGTGTAGGCCTGCCCCCATGAAGCTCCTACCTGCAGAGGAGCAGTAGCTGCACCTTCGCCAAAATGAAGACTGAAAAACAGAACTATTTTGGTACAAACATTTACTCGCCATGTGGCAGATAGCCATATAGATATAGATAGATTTAATTTATTAATTATATATTATTTAAATTTAATATTTAGTGTTAAATAATTGTTAAATGTAGTACAGAGTCTGTAGTCTATCGCACCGACACTCGAAGAATGCTGCAAATATTTGACAGCCCGTATGAATTACCTGGGAGAACATAAGTGTCACAAACGGCAATTCCACAACTGTAAACATCGTGAAAGACGACATACTAAAGGAGATCAAAGACATATTGTGGATATTTAAAATGTCTTCCAGTTCCAGTGTTAAATATTCTTTAGAAATAAAAGTATATTGATCTTTGAAAAGGTGTACCTGCATTATTATGCCGTTATCATTATATATTAGATGAAAATGGTCTCTCAACGACAATATTATCGTTTATCACAATAATTTCTGGGACAATTTATGGTCCAGCTAAATGTGTTATCTTGACAGGCCTAGGCCCAGGTTAGATCCAGGTTAGATCCGGGTCAGGCCCAGGTTAGATTCAGGTTTAACCCAGGTTAGATCCAGGTTAGGCCCAGGTTAGATTCAGGTTTAACCAAGGTTAGATCCAGGTTAGGCCCAGGTTAGGCCCAGAGTTACAGCTGCAGTGCGTCAATATGTAAGAATGTAAAAAGAGCCTGAGGACCTTTCAGACCTTAGATATAATCCAGGTTAGATTCAGGTTTAGACCCAGGTTAGATCCAGGTTAGATCCAGGTAAGATCCAGGTTAGATCCAGGTTAGATCCAGGTTAGATCCAGGATAGATCCAGGTTAGGACCAGAGTTACAGCTGCAGTGCGTCAATATGTAAGAATGTAAAAAGAGCCTGAGGACCTTTCAGACCTTAGATATAAAAGATGACTCAGCCTGAACTTTAAAAACAGCTGGGGGGGGGTAACAGACGGGGAGGGGGGGGGGGGGGGGGTAACAGCTGACATCAT
>NC_050189.1:21505249-21512749 GCF_008315115.2 Sander lucioperca
TTTCCCTCTGGGAAAGTACTTTAAAACGTTAATATATTGTTAAATTTAAATAATTTTCAATTTAAAAAAAAACTCTATAGAAGAGCCTTTCTTTGATGTTATTTTTCAGTTTTTTCAAGAATCGGTTTAGGAATCGTAAAGATCCAAACGGTTCCCAACGCTAATCATAACATGACTAGACTATAACGTTCTTAATACAGCCGTGGACTATAATAACTTATCCACTCCTCATTTTATAAAGGCCGCCGCAAGGAAACGTGTCTTTGTTTACATTGTATAATGTGCTGTTGGATTGCAACTCTGCCATCGGACATGATTGCACCGCGCTAGCTAGCAGAGCTAACGTTAGCACGCTAACGTTAGCTCTGCTAGCTAACATCGGCCGTCAAACAAACATCAATGATCCAATGTCTTTTTGATAATCTACACATTTTTCTTGCGGTAGCTTTTCTACAATAAGCCGTGGTAAAAGTTACTATAATCCGTTCAAGGAGTTGATAAGCAGACAGATTAGCTAGCTAGCTTCCACTTTATAAACAGCTAGCTAACCATAGCAGCTAACGTTAACGTTACGTCGCTGCTGGAGCGGTCAGTTACTTTAGCGATGTTTAACGTTAGCTACATAACGTTAGCAATATATCTTGTGTAGAATCCAGGACCGGCAGAGCAGAGGGAAGAGTCAGGGAGCAGAGACAAAGTATTTAGCTAGATGAAGTGAGCTGGTTTGACCGTGGAGATGGGATACGCTCGCTAGCTTCACCGCAGTCGTGTGTGGCCGTGCACTAGAGGTCGAGGGGTGTGGCGATGACATCATCGATACGGACGTATTCGCCGTCCAAACGAAGCCAAAAGAGAGCCGTTTTCAAATGTTTCCGCCCTGAGACCAGGTTTAAAAACAGTGCGTTTACAGAATCCGTGTGGACGGGCGGCCCAAAGATGCTAAACATGTGTGTTTGCAGCAGAAAGCGTCTCCGTGTGGACGGCCCTCAGTTTCCAAAGATTAGTAGCAAACTAATAAACAGTTAGGCTACAAACCGACATTCGAGTTATTGGAGGAACCGTTTCAGCCCTGGTTAGCTTCACGCTAACATCTACCATTGGTGCTAATGGAGAATGCTAACCAGGTAAACAATGTTAGCTTCACGCTAACATCTACCATTGGTTCTAATGGAGAATGCTAACCAGGTAAACAATGTTAGCTTCACGCTAACATCTACCATTGGTTCTAATGGAGAATGCTAACCAGGTAAACAATGTTAGCTTCACGCTAACATCTACCATTGGTTCTAATGGAGAATGCTAACCAAGTAAACATTATTATCCTTAAGCTTTACACTTACATGCTACCCTTAACCCTGTCTGTCTGTCTGTCTGTCTGTCTGCCTGTCTCTCTGTCTGTCTGTCTCTCTGCCTGTCTGTCTGTCTCTCTTTAGTGGGAGGAAGTGAGTGGATTGGACGACGAGTCTAACAGCGTACGGACCTATCAGATCTGCACTCCGGACAGCGCGGCCTCCTATTGGCTGAGGACTCGCTGGATCCCCCGCAGGGCGGCGACCACGCTCTACGTCGAGATCCGGTTGGTTAATTTACCCCAAAATCATCCAATCAGCATCATGTCTGTAGCTGCTTCTTTCCCTCATATTCACTCTGTCTGTCTGTCTGTCTGACTCTCTGTCTCTCTGTCTGTCTGTCTGTCTGACTCTGCCTGTCTTCCTGTCTGTCTGTCTGTCTGACTCTGTCTGTCTGACTTTCTGTCTGCCTGTCTGTCTGTCTGACTCTGTCTGTCTGTCTGTCTGACTGTCTTACTCTCTGTCTGTCTTTCTGTCTGTCTGTCTGTCTGACTCTATCTGTCTGTCTGTCTGTCTATCTGTCTGTCTGTCTGTCTGTCTGTCTATCTGTCTGACTGCCTGTTTGTCTCTCACTTTCTTTCTCTAAATATATGTAACGTCTTGTCCCCCCCAGGTTTACTATAATGGAGTGTTCCATCATATGTAACGTCTTGTCCCCCCCAGGTTTACTATAATGGAGTGTTCCATCATATGTAACGTCTTGTCCCCCCCAGGTTTACTATAATGGAGTGTTCCATCATATGTAACGTCTTGTCCCCCCCAGGTTTACTATAATGGAGTGTTCCATCATATGTAACGTCTTGTCCCCCCCCAGGTTCACCATGATGGAGTGTTCCGGTCTGAACCAGCGCCCGTGTAAAGAGACGTTTAACGTGTACCGGTACGAGAGCGAGAGCGACGAGGCCACGCCCACCCACCCGTCCTGGATGGAGAACCCGTACACCAAGGTTTCCACGCTGGCGGCCGACCACCTGCTGCGCCGCGGCGGCGAGCGCCGCTCCAACGTCAAGCTGCTGCGCCTGGAGCCGCTGGGGGGGGCGGGGCTGTACCTGGCCTTCCAGAGCCAGGGCGCCTGCATGGCGCTGCTCGCCGTGCGCGTCTTCTACAGGAAGTGCCCGCCGCTCCACCGCGCCTTCGCCGTCTTCCCCGAAACCGTCCCCCACTCTCTGGTGGAGCAGGTAAAAACACGCCGTAACCACGGTAACAGCATGCTCCTGTACCCAGAGACACATCATCACATAGAGTTCCTTTACAAAATAAAAGCTTAAACTTTTAGTTTACAAAATAAAAACTTTGACATTTTGTCTGTGTGTGTGTGTGTGTGTATGTGTGTGTGTGTGTGTGTGTGTATGTGTGTGTGTGTGTGTGTTGCAGGCTCAGGGCGTGTGTGTGGAGAACGCCGTGACTCCGCCCGGCGAGCAGTCGCGTCTTCCCAGCATGCTTTGCGGCGAGGACGGGCAGTGGGTGGGGCAGCCGTCGTCCAGCTGCGCCTGTCGCCCAGGATACGAGGCGGGGGAGACCGACGTGCGCTGTCGAGGTGAGTTTACAAAATAAAAGCACCTTCAGTGAGAGAGGTGGAGGGTGTTATCTCACTATCAGCACTTAAAATTCTTTCTGTCCAGAACACACACACACACACACACACACACACACACACACATGTTTGTTTCACTATCTTTGTGGGGACCTGTCATTGACATAATGCATTCCCTAGCCCCTTACCCTAACCTTAACCATCACCACTAAATGCCTAACCTTAACCCTTACCCTCACCCTAACCATAACCTAATTCTAACCCTAATCCTAAAACCAAGTCTTAACCCTCAAACAGACCTTTAAACTTGTGGGGTCCAGCATTTTGGGCCCCACAAAGCTGTACGGACCCCACAAGTATACTGGACTCCCCAGGTTTTGGACCCCACTTAGTAAAACAAGCACACACACACACACACACATATATATATATACACACACACACACACACACACATATATATATATACACACACACACACACACACACACACACACACACACACACACATATATATACACACACACACACACACACACACCCCCCCTCTCAGTGTAAACAGAGAGGACAGGGACAGATGTGTTGACAGAAGAACCGAGCGCTGTTTTAACCTCATTATGTCATAAACTGGCTGAACCAATCACATCACATCTGCAAACACTGATTATGTCACATATTGATGATTTCACATATCGATTATGTCCCTGTGCTGTCTTACTGTCTAACTGTTTTGGGGTTTTTGTGTGAAGACTAAATGGATCAATAGCCTACACGTTTTTCAGAGTAAAAGCCCCGTGCTGTAGCAGACATCAGTCCACATCTGTAACGTGTTGAGACCAACCCAAAGTGGACCTAATCCCTAAATCCAACAGGAAGCCAGCCATTTCCCATTCACTGGGCAACATTCGTGCACGTTTTGGGCCAGTTCCAGGTGTTCAACTTTACCTCCTCCGACAGATTGAACCAAAACGATGTCCAGACCTAACAGACTGTCTATTTTAAATAAAAAGTCATTATTATAAAGGCCTGGAAGCAACCTTCAGTGGGTCTGAACCAGGACTGACTGACAGACTGGTGTCTGTGTTAGAGCTGAAGATCTTTGCCCGACGGGACCCGACGGGTTCGGTCGGGTTCGGTCTATTTCTATCATGTTACACGGGGTCGGGCCGGGCTCGGGCTTGTGCTCCGAGTTGCGCAGTAAACGAGCGATCAGGTGAAGCGTTTGGATCGGCGTGTAAATGGATGCTGAGGAGGTGAAACGGAGGCTGGCTCCTGGAGGACTTCTTTTATTTCTTTGTTCCAACTTCCAACTGGCCTATAGCCTCCGTTAGTCATGAATAAATGATGTTAAAAAATGTATAAATTACTCATTCTTGACGGAAGACAAAAGAGCTGTGTGCGTGTGGCGCAGTCTCTTTTTTCTTTCTCTCCCTTTTCCGTCGAGTGGTGCGTGTGCCCGCTCGCGGCGTGAAGAGCGTGTACGCGCTATTTTCCGACATGCGCTCTAACCACAGCTGATAGACGGCCTTTTGTTCAGTCGGGCTGTAAACGGGTTCAGGCTTTTAAAAATCTGTCAATCAAAATGTACTGGTCGGGCTCGGGCCTTGTCGGGCCGAACTTTTAAGGCCCGATTACAGCTCTAGTCTGTGTGGCCGTGGATGAAAACCCACAGTCAGGCTGTCCAAGCTTCCTGTTATTCTTACTGAGGTCAGAGGTCAGCGGCAGCCAGGAAACACACACACACACACACACACACACACACACACAGAGACACACACACACACACACACACACACACAGAGACACACATCAAACACACACACACACACACACAGAGACACACATCAAACACACACACACACACACACACAGAGACACACATCAAACACACACACACACACACACACACAGAGACACACATCAAACACACACACACACACACACACACACAGAGACACACATCAAACACACACACACACACACACACACACACAGAGACACACATCAAACACACACACACACACACACACACAGACACACACACAAAAGCCATGCTGAGTGAAAGAAGTTAAAGGTTAATTTCTACTGCTTAAACTGCCAGAGTGAGTGAGTATGTGTGTTTAGTGTGTGTGGTGTGTGTGTGTGTCTGTGTTGTTGTTTTACTATATTCGTGGGGACCAACAACCAGGAGTCCAGTATACTTGTGGGGTCCCAACAGCCTTGTGGGCCCAAAATGCTGGACCCCAAAAGGTTAAAGGTGTGTTTGAGGGTTAAGACTTGGTTTTAGGATTAGGGTTAGAATTAGGTTATGGTTAGGGTGAGGGTAAGGGTTAAGGTTAGGCATTTAGTGGTGATGGTTAAGGTTAGGGTAAGGGGCTAGGGAATGCATTATGTCAATGACAGGTCCCCACAAAGATAGTGAAACAAACATGTGTGTGTGTGTGTGTGAGTGTGTGTGTGCTTGGCGGGAGATGGCGGTGATGACATCATGGCAGCACTTTCCACGTCCTGTTGAAGCCAAGGTCACTTCCTGTCTCTCATTGTGCTCCTGTGTGTGTCAGTAAATGAAATCCTCTAAATTTAACACGAAGTCAGCTGTCCTGTGGTGTTACACACACACACACACACACACACACACACACACAGACACACACAGACACACACAGACACACACACACACAGACAGACACACACACACAGAGACACACACAAACTTTTTTCTATATTTTTGTTGCTCTTTTCAATAGTTTTTTGACATTTTTGGTCACTTTTTTCAAGGCTTTTATCCCTATTTTAGTCAATACGTAGTTCTCGCCAGATGTATAAACCGTGTGAGGGGAATCTGAAGGTTACTGGTGCTACATTATGATGCTAATGCTGATGCTAATGCTATCCCTGTGTGTGTGTGTGTGTGTGTGTGTGTGTGTGTGTGTGTGTGTGTGTGTGTGTGTGTGTGTGTGTGTGTGTGTGTGTGTGTGTGTGTGTGTGTGTGTGTGCAGCGTGTCCATCAGGTCAGTTTAAGGCCGAGTCAGGACCAGGGGGGTGTGGTCTCTGTCCAGCCAATAGCAACACTCGAGTCCCAGGCTCCGCCTACTGCCCCTGTAACCTTGACTACCACCGGGCCGACTCCGACCCGCCGCACGCCGCCTGCTCACGTAAGACACACTACACCTGTCTGTCTGTCTGTCTGTCTGTCTGTCTGTCTGTCTGTCTGTCTGCCTGTCTGTCTGTCTTTTAGCTGTTTCTGTGGATGTTTGTATCATGACGATGATGATGTAATCCCCCCCAGGCCCCCCCTCTGCCCCCCGCTCCATCGTGTCCCAGATCAACGAGTCCTCCGTGGTTCTGGAGTGGAGCGAGCCGCTGGACCGGGGAGGACGGGGAGACCTCAACTACAGGGTGCTCTGCTACAGCTGGGGGGACACAGACCAGGTACTGGACCAGAACCCGAACCAGAACACACACAATGCATCATTACAAACCCTGCAGGACGTCCCCTCCTCTGATTGGTCCTTGAGGACGTCCCCTCCTGTTGTTGATCCTCGAGGACGTCCCCTCCTCTGATTGGTCCTGGAGGACGTCCCCTCCTCTGATTGGCCCGTGGCCTGCTTGTTTTGGTCTGTGTTAACACCTGGCCAAACGGATCTAACCAGTCTGCTCCCCGCTGACTCCGCCCCCTTCCTGTCTCCTCTGCAGGGATTGGCCAGTTCCTATTCCCCGTGTGATGACAGCGTCCTGTACCGGCCGGCGCAGAGCGGGTTGACTCAGCGCCGCGTGGCGGTCTGGGGACTCCGCCCACATACCAGGTACACCTTCACCGTCCAATCACTGAACGGAGTCTCCGCTCTCAGCAAATCAGAGCCGGCCTCGGACGGAGTCAACGTCACCACCAGCAGAGACGGTAACACACACACACACACACACACACACACAGACACACACACACACACACACACACACACACACACAGACAGACAGAGAAACACACACACACACACACACACACTAATAACTATTTAGCCATCACTTTTAGCTAACTATTGAATTTGTGTCTGTGTGTCTGTCTGTGTGTGTGTGTGTGTGTGTGTGTGTGTGTGTGTGTGTGTGTGTGTGTGTGTGTGTGTGTGTAGTTCCCCCCCCTGTGTCTGGTCTGAGGAGGACAGCAGCCTCTGAGTCCAGTCTGTCTCTAGAGTGGAGCGCTCCGGTTCTCCAGAACCAGCACCAGATCCTGGACTACCAGCTCCGCTACAGCCCCAAGGTACACACACACACACAGAGACACACACACACACGCAGAGACACACACACACACACACACACACACACACACACACACACACACACACACACGCAGAGACACACACACACTGTGATGTAACTGCTGATGCCCCCCCCCCCCAGGATGGTGAGGAGGCGGGCCAGTGGCAGTACGTGTCCAGCAGGTCTTCTTCTGTGGTGCTGACGGGGCTGCAGCGGGCGCTGCGGTACCAGGTCCAGGTCCGCGCCCGCTCCCAGGCCGGGTACGGGTCCTTCGGGGCGGCGAGCGCCTTCAGCACACTGCCAGACGGTAACGTTCTCTCCGCCATCTTTGTGTGTTTGGGTCAGAAACAGCTCCGAA
>NC_050189.1:21522749-21525249 GCF_008315115.2 Sander lucioperca
ACCTGTTTGTCTCCCTCTCTAACCTGTTTGTCTCCTTCTCTAACCTGTCTGTCTCCCTCTCTAACCTGTCTGTCTCTCCCTCAGGTGCTAAATGCCATTGAGCAGGACTACCTGTCTCTCTCTCTCTCTAACCTGTCTGTCTCTCTCTCTAACCTGTCTGTCTCCCTCTCTAACCTGTCTGTCTCTTCCTCAGGTGATTAATGCCATTGAGCAGGACTACCTGTCTGTCTCCCTCTCTAACCTGTCTGTCTCTCCCTCAGGTGATTAATGCCATTGAGCAGGACTACCTGTCTGTCTCCCTCTCTAACCTGTCTGTCTCTCCCTCAGGTGATTAATGCCATTGAGCAGGACTACCTGTCTGTCTCCCTCTCTAACCTGTCTGTCTCTCTCTCAGGTGATTAATGCCATTGAGCAGGACTACCTGTCTGTCTCCCTCTCTAACCTGTCTGTCTCTCTCTCAGGTGATTAATGCCATTGAGCAGGACTACCGGCTGCCCCCCCCTCCAGACTGCCCCTCCTCCCTGCACTCTCTGATGCTGGACTGCTGGCAGAAGGAACGAGCCAATCGGCCGAGGTTCTGCGACGTGGTGGCAGCGCTGGATAGGCTGATCCGAAACCCCACCTCCCTGAAGGTGACGCTCGCCGAGGGACGAAGGTGAGGTCACACACCTGGTCTAGAGGTCACACACCTGGTCTAGTAGACCTGGTCCAGTAGACCTGGTCCAGTAGAGGAGGAGTCCTCTGGGTCTGTTAACAGATTATTAGAATTCAGGTTATTGGGCGCCCGGTTAGCTCAGTTGGTAGAGCGTGCGCCCATATATAAACCGGGGGGTTACTGGCGCAAAAAGTCTCTGTTAGCGCCATATTTAGACGGGCCGAGTCACTTTTTGACACCCTGACTCGGGACACTTGGTCACTTTTTGGCGCCCTGACTCGGGACTCTTGGTCACTTTTTGGCGCCCTGGGTCGGGACACTTGGTCACTTTTTGGCGCCCTGGGTCGGGACACTTGGTCACTTTTTGGCGCCCTGACTCGGGACACTTGGTCACTTTTTGGCGCCCTGGGTCGGGACACTTGGTCACTTTTTGACGCCCTGACTCGGGACACTTGGTCACTTTTTGGCGTCCTGACTCGGGACTCTTGGTCACTTTTTGGCGTCCTGACTCGGGACTCTTGGTCACTTTTTGACGCCCTGACTCGGGACTCTTGGTCACTTTTTGACGCCCTGACTCGGGACTCTTGGTCACTTTTTGGGGCTCTGGGTCCCCCCCCTACCCCCCTCTCTCTCCCCTTTCAGGTCACAAATAAAGGCCCAAAATACCTGAAACTAATAGAACAAAACAAAGAGCTCAGACTCTATCTGGGGTGAGAAGGTGGTTACTTGGCGTTTGAATCTAATGGCTTTAAACTGCATGTGAACACAGTGAGTTCTCCTCTGGGCTGGACCGAGTCATGTGACCAAACCCAGCTGGAAACTTGTTTTTAAGGAAAAGTACAGGAACACACACACACACACACACACACACACGCACACGCACACCCAGGGAGCAGATTAACAGGGTAAATAACTCCCATGGGAAACTCCTTTCACTTAAACTTTCAATTTATATTCCCCAGCCCTGAGGGGGGGGGGGCAGGTTAGGAATGTGAGTTATGCACCAGCTGCTGGGGGTTAGGGGTCAAAGGTCACACACACACACACACACACACACACACACACACACACACACAGAGAGACACACACAGTGTGATTGACAGACAGTTTGTTTACATGAGCAGGTGCAGAACAGTTGACATTCCTGGATTTAAGCTTAAAGAATGAAGCAATATCCTGTCTCTCTCTCTGTCTGTCTCTCTCTCTGCCTGTCTGCCTGTCTCTCTATCTGTCCATCTGTCTGTCTGTCTGTGTTAATCATGAACCTGTCTGTCTGTATTAATCATGAACCTGTCTGTCTGTATTAATCACTAACCTGTCTGTCTGCCTGTCTGTCTTCCAGCCTGTCCCAGCCCCTGTTGGACCAGCGCCCCCCCCCTCCCCTCTCGGCCTGTGCGTCTGTCTCTGATTGGCTGCGAGCGATAAAGATGGAGCGCTACGAGCAGAGCTTCCTCCAGGCCGGCTTCAGCAGCCTGGACATAGTCTCCCAGCTCAACACAGAGTAAGATACACACACACACACACACACACACAGACACACACATTAACACACAACTAAGTTGTTAAAGTTTGTAGACACAGATGTCTGACTTTCGGCTTTGTTTCCATAGCGACCTGCTCCGAGCGGGCGTGACGCTCGCCGGCCACCAGAAGAAGATGCTCTCCTCCATCCAGACGCTCCGGATACACAAAGCCCCGCCCCCTCTGCTCTACTGACCAATCACAGCCCAGACCGCAGCCCTCAGAAGCACTGACTGTTTCTCTAACTCACCCCAGCAACATGTAGACCAATCAGAGAGCCCGAGGACGGCTAAGACTCCGCCTCCTGGTCGGTCTGACCAATCA
>NC_050189.1:21530249-21545249 GCF_008315115.2 Sander lucioperca
CAAAATATTTTAGAAAAATGTCAGATTTATTTTGAAAAAAAATTGATATATTATGATGAAAGTGTAAATATTTAAAAACAAAACGTTGGAATATAATAATATTTTGAGAAAAATAAAAAAATAAAAATAGAAGAAAAAAATGTAATACATTTTGAGAAAAGAAATCAAAATATTTTAGATTTTTTATTTATTTTTTTTACATTTTAGGGGAAAAAATCAAACTATTTTATAAAAAAGTTGTTAGTGTTGGTCCTTTAGTCCCAGACAGTTTGTCTGTTGGAGGAAATTTAACAAACTATTTAGATTATCTCTTCATTGTTAATGCAGAAATGTCTTCCTGTTTGATCTCAGATTAATTAATTAATTAATTAATTAAGGGAATATCTTTGGCTTTTGGGACAAAACAAGACATTTAAACATCATTCTGGACTTTGGAGAAACTGGGATTTTTCTGGGAAAGATGGCAGTCAGACCCCTACCTTACTCCCCGTGAACTCGTATCAGATCGTTGTACTCCCAGTTAGTTTTTGACATCACACACAGAGACAACAATGGCGCCCCCTGTTGATGCTGTACAGACGCCGCTGATTAATGGTGAAAAATGGAAATAAATAGACATGAATAGGCAACGTAAAGTAATTCCGCACATTGAGATCAAAACAATACACATACGATTGTGTAATACTACAGGTAATGTTTATGCAATGAAGCGCAAAATGTTGCCGACTAGGAATCGTTAGTATCAGCTAGCGCTAGGTAACGTCAACGGTAGGTAGCCGCTAGCTGACGCTAGCTAGAAGGGTTTGTTGTGACTTTGCCTGGAACACTAGCCGACTAGAAATCGTTAGTATCAGCTAACACTAGGTAACGTCAATGGTAGGTAGCCGCTAGCTAACGCTAACGCTAGCTAATGTCAACGTTAGGTAGCCGCTAGCTAACGCTAACGCTAGCTAATGTCAACGTTAGGTAGCCGCTAGTTAACGCTAACGCTAGCTAATGTCCAGTGTTGGGAACGTTACTTTAAAAAAGTAATTAGTTATAGTTACTCACTACTTGTTCCAAAAAGTAACTGAGTTAGTAACTGAATTACTCTATAATAAAAGTAACTTGTTACCAGGGAAAGTAACTATTTGCGTTACTGTTAAAAAAAAGTTGCTATATGTCAAAGAATTTGGATTTTTTTGAGCAGTTGTTTAGTTGTGAGGCAGAAAGATCTAGAGCTTCTGCTGCCTGGAGGACTTTGCTCCGAGTCCTTCTTTGCTAGTGGATGGCGAGCTATCATCTGTGGTGGAGGTATCGCTGGTTTTGGCCACTAGCTTTGTAGATGCGTGTGTCGTTCATTAAATTAGAGTTGCTTACAACGAATGTCGACAAAGTCTTCTCTCCTGGACATAATGTACACATTACATGCACGTTCTTGCCTTTGGCCACAATGAATTTGAAGTAGTGTTTATATCTCCACCTTGAAAATGCCAACTTTTCATCGGATTGCTCCTGACTCGCAATCTCTGCTGCTGCATCGAATCTCAGTTTAGCTGTTGTGTGTGTGTGTGTGTGTGTGTGTGTGTGTGTGTGTGTGTGTGTGTGCTGGCATGTGTGTAAAAACACTGGCTCTGATTGGCAACCATGAAACATGACTCTGCCTTAGCCAATCATAATGGCTTACCTGGTTATTAACCCACCTCCTCACTAGCTGTGAGCCAGGGGTGCGTTCGGATTACACAGTTTATTCAATCAATGCATAGTAACGCACCGCATTTAACGTCCAGTAACGTTAACGGCGTTGTAACGACGGGAAAAGTAATTTGTTAAATTACCCCGTTACTGAAAAAATAACATCGTTACCTAACGCCGTTCTTTTAAACGGCGTTATTCCAAACACTGCTAATGTCAACGTTAGGTAGCCGCTAGCTAACGCTAGCTCAGCGGTCAGCAACCTTTACCACTCAAAGAGCCATTTTGACCCGTTTCCCACAGTAACGAAAACACTGGGAGCCACAAAACCCTTTTGACATTTAAAATGAAATAACACTGCATATAACAGTTTTTTTGCCTCTATGCTATGCATAAACATCCTATAATGTGTTGCATTTATGAGATCGATGAACTAGGCTACTGCAGAGAAAACGAAATTACATTTCTGCATGCAACAAAAACATTTTGAACTCTGAAAAAAAGACGTTGGGTTGAAGGTTACTTTAAAGTAAAATACTCGATGTCTATTTTAGTCCTTCTTGTATTTATGAAAAAACTTTTACTGGCGCGTGCAGTCAGCTGTCAACCTGAATAATAAAAGGACTATTTCACTGAACAATGAAAAAATATGAATATATGCAAAATAATTGGCAATTGAAATATTTATCATACTTGTTTAATGTGATTTCTGCTCCTGGACCTCAGGGCTGTATGCCGTCACCTTCTTCTTTACGCAGGATCGTAAGCTGTCCTCTATGAGGCGTGTGCGATGTTTGCTTTTAATAAAGTTCATGTTGGAGAACACCTGCTCACATACATATGTGGATCCAAAGACCGACAGGACTCCAAGTGCATACTTTTTCATGTTCACGTAAACGTCGGGGATAGCATTCCAAGTTTCGAACACAAGTTTGTCCGGTTTGGGGAGGTTTTCAATATCACGCCATTTGTGATTGTGAGCAAGAACGGCCTTCTGACGGGCAACGTCTTCAAGGTCTGCTGTCAAGCGTTTAAACTTGGACACCCATATGTCTTTGTCGGCTGTGTCGGCCAGTTCCATCTCAAGATCAGGTTGACTCACACCTGCCGATGCAGTCGTATTCAGCAGAGATGGATCGAGGCTTAGGGGAGTGACAGGGAAGGATAATGTGGTTTTTTCCTCTCTGAACTCACAGAATCGTTTCCCAAACGATGTTTGCATTGCGATGATTGCAGAATGTAAATACTCCGAATTTATCATGTGAGCTTCTTTGAACTCTCTCAAATTGGGGAAGTGTGACAGTGTACCTTTCTGTAAATCTCTGGCCAGCACTGTCAACTTGCGCTGTCATGTCTACCATGAAGTGTAGCTTTTCCAGCCACTCTGGCTGTTCCAGCTCAGGAAATGTGAGCCCTTTGCTGCCCAGGAAAATTTTCACTTCTTCCAGACACGCGGCAAAGCGTTTCAGCACCTCCCCTCTGGACAGCCAGCGGACTTCGTTGTGCAGCAGGAGATCAGAATATGTGCTTTCCAGCTCGGAACTGACGGTGATTTAAACCTTTTGCCATTATTTTATTGACAATCTGAATGACAACGTTCATTACTTCTGTGCATTCCAGAGGAAATGTTTGAGCACACAGTCCCTCTCGGTGCAGGATGCAGTGAAAAGTCAGCAGCTTTCTGTCCAGCGACTTCTGCAGTAAAGCCACAAAGCCCTTATGCGCTCCTGTCATACTTGGTGCCCCATCAGTAGCCACTGACAGCAGGTGGGTGCTGTCCTCCCCCGTGTTTGGCCTTTTAGCGGTATCAACTCAATCATGTCTTCCTGTCCCCAGCAGAGTTTACATACCGGCAGAACAGCGCTATTTGTTCAATATCACCTTTGTCTTTAGATTCATCGCAGGCAGTTGAGTAGGCCACAGCTGAACTGATGTCTGTAAGTTGCTGTCTGGTGATGTCTTTGACAGTCTTTGCAGAGAGGGGCATATCCCTGATTTTCTGCACAATTTCACTCTTGTTTTTAAAGTCTGTGAATAGATGTTCTGAAATCTTAATGAAAGATTCTTTCATATATTCTCCATTTATGAACGGCCTCCCGTGCCTGACTATTTCCTGAGCGGCTACAAAACTAGCATATGTACTTGTACTTGCAGACTTCATCCACTTCTTGAAGTGATTTTTGCTCAGATCAACCTTCCGCATCAGTTCCAAAATGGCTTTTTTTCTCTCATCTCCATCTGGATATTTTTGAGCAAAGGCTGCGTGTTTATTCTGGAAATGTCTTGCGACATTTGACTTTTTGTTGTTTGCTAGTTTTTCATTATATATTAAGCATACTGGTAAACCAGTCTCGACAGCAGTGAAAGCATATGAATCTGCCCACGTAGCATATATCTTTCTTCTATATCTTCTATACCCAGCTGAAAAATAAATGTGCTAAGTGTACTCAAATTTAGCATACTTTTGTGTACTTGAAGCCACACTAATCATCATTATACTTGAAGTGTGTTCATGATTAGTTAACTTGAAGCATGCTATTTTGGAACAACTAATTTTGTACTAAATGTATTTTAATTGTAATTAAATTGTAGAAAAGCTCAACTTGAAGTGTATTTAGTGTACTTGTATGTGCTAAAGTGGAACAACTTAAAGTATATTTTGTATACTTTAAGCATATGGCTTTATATGTACTAATATATGCTTAATTAGTTAAATTAAAGTGTACTTTGTATTATAAGTACATTAAAAATTATTTGTTAGTGTCTTATAAATATATGTTTTATACTTTTAATATATTCTTACTGTGCTAATAATATGCTTAATTATACTTTTGGTTTATTCCAATTACTAAAAAAGCATACTTTGCAGTTAATAGTCAATATACTTTATCATTACTTTGCTATATTACTTTCTACCTTGCACATACTTGCAAATGTATTACCAGTACACTAAAGGCTGAAAGACTTATAGGACTACTTCCAGGTGAAAAAATATACTTTAATGTATTTGTACCATATCCTAATTAGAATAGTACATTGTATATACAAAAAACTTGTACTATCTCTTAACAGTGGTACAACAAATGTATGAACATTTACATTATGGCTTTTAAACATTTTCAAATATTGGTACTTTAGTAAACCTTGTAGAAATAGGTCCATTTCAGGCAGCAGACTTAAACATTACACATAAACTTTACAGAACACTGAGAAATAGTGAACAATGAAAAACAACATTCCTTATTATTGCACCCCTAACCCCTCCCACCATACAGAAACACACACCACACATTATGTTCCTTTTTTTTGGCTGAACTGCTCATTGTTACACTTTCGTCTGATGGCCGCGGCGCACATCAGAGACACTTGTCTGTGGAAACTCTAGAAGAACAGCGTCTGTTGACCGAATAGACGAGATAATGTAAGTCACACAGCATATTCATAGTATTTTGAACAGTACATCAAAGGGGTATTCCAGAAAGGAGGTTCAACAAACTCGAAGCCTAACCCGGAACTGAGTTGACTTAATCTGTGAAGTGAAACTCTGAATATAGGCTATAAAAACAGTCTTGTGATTGCTCCTCACTCTGGTTTTATTCATATTCTGCATATTAAACAAGGTAAAAGTTTATTCAGTGGATATTTCAGCTTGTAGCAGCTTTTTACCACCAACAGTTACCTACTGATTAACACACATCCTGTCTCCTAACATCCTGCTGAGTAAATGACCATGTGGAAGAAGGCAGAGGAGCTGGTCCTGAGTCAGGTCGCTGGGTCACCAGAGGCTGAGGGCGTCACTCACCCCCAGGACCCAAGAGGCAGACACACACATTTATCTACAGATAGTACTAGAAGTTATTTAATATTATCCTAAATGCGGCAGCAAATTAGAAACATGTACTTTGAAATTGCGTTGTTGGAGGCAATGCAGGCTGATGGTTAGCCTACTTTTGTAGCTATCTGTGGGAAATAAAAAAAAGCCAAATGAAATGTGAACGATCCCTCTTTTTCTGACTGCTGGAAGGTGATTGATTAACCTGCAAAGTGATAAAAATGCAGATCTGAGAGCACGTCAGCGGTGACGTGTAGCCTGATATTCGATGTAGCCGGACTGAGAATATTGTTCAGATAAATGATGGACTGATGAGAAGTGGTACCGTTCGGCTCAGGGAATGAGAGCTCATCTAAATAATCCCCCTGTTGTAAAACTATGTGAATTCTTTCTGCTTCAACATGATGCTGTTGAGAAGGAAAGGACAGGCCCTGTCAGACATCTCCGCCAGACTCAGGGTTTCTTCAAGTAAACCTGCCAGCGAGCAGGTTAGGTTCCCAGAGTCAGTTACCATGGTGACTGACACAGAGTTTAAGATACCTCTCATTCAGGAACAAAAAAACAGAGTTTCCACATAACCTGCTTTCTGGAATACCCCTCTGGAAACTCTGAGAAATGTTATCAGTATGGTATACCAATACTGCTCCCAGTAAATAGTCCAACATGTATTTAGTAATTACTTGTGGTCAGTTTCCGTGTGATCTAGCTGCTATAGAAATCACAGAAGCTTTTAAATAGACTACATGTAACTCAAAACAATTACGTACCTGTAATAGCCTGCACTTTGTCAACATCAAGCTGTGTTTTTGGCGGCCCCCCCCTCCCAGACTTTCCAGTTAGGGTGGACTGTGCAAGGCCCTCCTTTGTGAATACCAGCACAGCCAGCTCCTGGGCAAAAATGGTCATGTGAGACCTATTCAGCCGCAGGAAGGCCCTCTTTCAAACTGTCACTGTGCTGCCTGCCAAGGGATGCTGCATGGGAGAGAAAGAGAGGATAAATTAGACAGATCATCTCTCCCTACTTATGAGGAATGAACAGACATTATCCAAATATTAAAAAATGTTAATTCAATTAAATTACTTGGAAACACTGCTAGTATATATAGACCACTAGGGAGTGCTATGGCCAGTGGTGTTGAAGTTCCCACTGACAGCAAGATAATTCATACAACTGATTTGTGAAACATATAACCTATTAAATCCCATCACTTTATTGCTGACCCAATTACCAACAATATGAAAGGTCCATAGTGCAAATATAAAATTCTTTATGAATGAACTGTCAAGTAATGAATACATACGTTCATCCCTCAATTATAACATACCATTTCAATTTCACTGTCCACAGAAGATGATGACGCTGCAGATGAAGGGGTCCCCCTAATCGAGGACATCAATGCCCGGACACACTCCACACACTCCCTCATTAATTTAATCATTTCTGGCAGGTCTAGATGAATGTAATAATAAGTGGGAAAACATTTGGTTTGTTAGTGTAAAAGTAATGGTACTTAAGCTCACTACAGCACAATAAATAATGTGGGAACACCCTGAATCATTGTTTAATAAACATACTGTGTTCTGACATGTCAACCCCTCTAATTCCAATCTGAACACCCACCGTGAAGGGATGACATGATTTCATTCACTCCGGGTGCCATGCCATGACCAGTATTATCATCCGTCAACTTCTTCAAGAGAGAATGAGAGATTAGAATCACATTAAACTTCATTAAGGTACAATAGACATTTAAAGAACCTGATGTGAGGAATTGTGGGAGGAAATAGCGGCAGATATAATGTTGTGTTCATTTTGTACGTTAGAGATTGTGATTATTTGATGCTTGTTTTTCTGGATCCCAATAAAAACAACAGACAAACGCTACAGTTTGTCAAGCTGTCATGGTGACTGACTGATCTGTGAATGACAATCTGACAGCTGGGATCCAATCCTGTGCACACTTTGTAGGTCAATTAAGATTTATGATTGTAATTATAATTATAATAAATGCTGTTCAAAAAGGTACTATTCAAATAAAGTTTTTAATTATTATCAGCCCTTATTTGTTATTAGTGACAATATTTTTAGACACACGTGTGCACGCGCATGCTTTTGACTTCTAGACTTTATTTCTCAAAGGAAATACAGTATGTTTAAAGGACACTCTTCTAATCCACACTACTGTGTGGGACAAAACATTAATGAAAGGTGTTGTTGAATATATTAAATAAAAGTAAATGAAATACATTATGCTTAGTTGGCATGCACATGACAGCCAAAAGGAGTTTATATGTGAAAATAAGATATGTAACAATTGTGAGATTAAGTTTTCCATGCAGTTGGATGTAAGATCTCTGACCTTTGCCTGACCGATTCATTCAATATAATATCATTTTACCATAATAATATAATATTCAATATAAATGTACTTGCCATTCTCTGGGCTGAGGAGAAGCCCAACTCTTCATCTGAGGCATGGTCTTGAAACTTTCAAAAGGGAAAAGAAAAATAGCTGTGAAAAGCAATACAACAGAGAAATAATTTTTGTCTGAGAGTACACAACAGCTGGGAAAGAAGTATGACTTACAATGTCATGCCGTTGTGGACTTCCTATGTATGTGGCATCATCAGAACTTGGACTGGATGCCAGGGGTAAAAGCACACGTCTTGCTGCCTTGTTAATCTTTGCTCGCTTTCCCTGAAGAAAAACGTTTATATGGTAAAAGTAGGAAAATGATTAGTTATATCCTGAAATTTGAGTTGTACTAGAAACTACAATATGTCATTAGAAAAAAAAGATGTTGATGTTGGTATTAACTAAAATTGTAGTCAAGTTTTTAAAAAATAAAATAGACAAACTACCTTAATAATTAACACAAAGAAACATGCAAAATAGGTGATTCACAGGACTAAAAGATTCTGTCCAATATTCCTCAAATCAAGACCTTTTAGTGAAGTGTCTGAGGGACACCACATTTTTTGCTGTTGTGAACGTTGTAGCCCCCTGCTCAAGAAAGAAGTATGCCTTACCCCATGAACACGTTGTGGAGATTCTTTCTCAGAACTGTAGAGGTGATCTTGTGTGTCCAGGGCCCTCTTCTGAGACAGGGAAGTCTTCAGGTTTTGTAACACCTGGTCCCTGGCTGCCCCTTTAATCCTGGTTTGCTTTGCCTGTCAAAAATGTTTATGACATAAAAATGTTGGCGTCCTACAGAAAGCTTTGTGTAATCAAGTTCACATTTTAGATGTCTTCTTATTTAAAGTTCCCTTAATTATCTCACCACCCCTCAGATATAGCATATTTGGTGTCTCTGTACATAAAAATGCATGTAGTAGTTGAATCTATCTGTAGACCTACCTCTGGCAGCTACAACAACAAAATACTGCTACATCGAGATGTTTCAGTATTATTCATCTAATGTTGTCATATATAACAATAAATCAGTCAAATCAGTACATTTACTTTGATAGTTTAGCTACATTTTACTGCACATAATTATGCACTTTAACTTGAGTGGGATTTTTCATGCATGATTTGTAATGGAGAATTTTAGCATTGCTTAACTGTTTTTTTTGTTTGTTTTTTTTACTCAGGTAAATGATTTGAATTTTGTCAAGACCTCTACCAGAAAGCATCTGGATGTGTAGTTAGCCAAAGTATTGGAGACAGCGTGTCAGCTACTGCAGCATTAAGGAATGTTGCGTGTGCTCACCTGTATGGCTGTTTTAGGCTTCACTACGTCGGTCTCACACATTTTCTTTTTCATGCGCACACCCCTGCTTTCCTCCTCGGCCCAGATATCTTTACCGAGAAGGAAGAAATTCTTCTTCGACACAAGTTCTTTGTAGGAATCTGATATAACGAGAAGAGTACAAAAAAAAAAAGTTTAGCCAAGACATTTTTCCTAACGACTAAATTAAACAGTTAGCTGCTATAGCTAGCTGACCGAGTTGGAAAAATAATAGGTATTCAAAATACCTATTACCCATTACCGTATTCTCCATACTTACCTCCAAATAACAGCACTTTAGCAGGCACCGTCCCGTTTGGTTCTTTTCTCGTGGGCCATTTTATTTCAATCCAGTTCGCGTCGTCATCAAGGTCCGGCTGGGATGCCACTTGGGTGAACTGGTCGCTACCAAGAATGAGCGACGTACTTTCCACTTTAAGTGTTTTATCAAATAAGTAGTAGATGGCGAATTTGAACATCGTATCCTCCTAACCTGCAAACCTGCAAACCTGCTTTACGCGACTGACCTGACCTCGCTCAGATGCAACGGTTGTCGGATGAGAACGTCCGCAGCTCTGATTGGCTGAAAGTGAAAAACGGAACTGATGCACTTGATTGGTCAGACACTGTCATTATGTTCAGTTAAAATCATCATGCCAGCAAAACGAAACTTGAAGAGACATTTGAATTCTGACGAGACTCAACCAGAGACGCCAAGAACAACAAAACACAGAAGACTTCAACCGAACCAGGTAAAGAAAAAAAACAACTGGTGAAATGCTGTGGGCTACAACGAAAATTTAAATTTTACTCTCCGACTAATTCTGTATTCTGTATAACATTATGAAGTGAAACGTTTCAAGATAAATAGTACGCTATCAAAACATTGTTGTTAAAGTGTTATTAGCTATGAGGTAAAAACACGTCGAAACCATCTTGTTATTGACTTCACGTCAAAGACTTACGCACTGCAGACCCCATACACTTTAAAAAAATATATATATATTATAACTTTTACTGTGACATCTGCAGGAAAAATAGGATGTAAACTTGTCATCATCTTTTCAAAAAACCACAATATTTATCTTTGGTAGCCTATATTATAATATCTTATATATAAGATCAGCCTATCTGATGGTTAACATAGTTCTAAAAGACAATATTCCTTCCAGTATCTTCATCCTAAAATGTTTGCCCAAATCCACTGTAAGTCATCAAGGGTAATAACATCAACACTACTGCTAGCTAGTGGATAAAGCACTAGCCGTGTTCAGGTTTCCTATTATCTTAGTTTTTACTGTATCCACAGAAAAAGAGAAAACTGTTCTACAAGAGATTTCTCAGTACATCTTCAGTTCCAAGAACATCCCTTTACAGAAGAAAAGTTACTGAAAAGGTAAGTTCAGGAGAAATAAATGCTACAGTAGTAAATGTATTTTTATATTCCAATGTTCAACCACACTGAAGCTGCACTTAATTCCTCTATATTTGTTTCAGATTTGTCTTGCAGATCATAGTAATGCAGATACTTACCAAGAAGTGGATAGAGAGACACAGGAGGACAGAGAGGAAGATGATGGAAGTGGACAAGAGGACAGAGAGGAAGATGATGGAAGTGGACATGTCATATGTACTGAGGCACAATTTGACAGGAGTAGCTCTTCAGGATCTTCTTACAATGTTTAATGAACATTTCCCTGGCTTGGTGCCAGCAACCTCATAACTTTTTCATAAAGCGTATGGACAGTTTGGCCACTATGTGCCCCATTTTTATTGTGTCAACTGTGAAAGCTATATGGGACCCAGTGAGACAGCTCCAAAAGATTGTTCTTCTTGTAATGCTGAATTTGACATTGAGAGAAACTTAAGGGTTGGGTCTTACTTTCTTGTACTTAGTCTATCAACCCAAATAGTGGACATTGTGGAAAATTCTGGGATGCATTTAAATGAAAGACATTCAATTCCAGGCATTATTTCAGATATTCAGTGTGGGGCTGAATATGAAAAACTCAAGCAGAGTGGACAAATAGGGGCTGATGACATATCAATTATGTGGAATTGTGATGGAATTCCAGTTTTCAACAGCAATAATTTTCAGATATGGCCAATTCAGTGTCAAATCATAGAGCTGTCACCAAAAGATCGCCAAGCCAACATCTGTATACCATGCTTATGGTTTGGTAAAAGCAAGCCAAATATGATCACATTTTTAACTGCTTTCGTGGCAGAGCTCAAGGAACTGGAACAGACTGGAATTAAATGGATGGACTCTGAAAATGTAGAGCATACAAGCCAAGTTCATTTACTCCTGTGCTCAACAACTCAGATTCAATTGCCCGCCCCCTCCTGAGAAACACAAAACAGTTTAACGGAAAATATGGGTGTGACTTCTGCCTTTACACTGGTGGTGGTCCATATGTCTGGGAAACCCCAGAACCACCTTTACGGACAGAGATGGATCATTTTCGGCATGCTATGCTGGCAACACCTGCTAATCCAGTAATGGGTGTGAAAGGCCCATCCCCTTTGATGGAACTTGAGAGCTTCAAGATGATCACTGGATTCATTCCTGAGTACCAACACAGTGTCTGCCTGGGTGTCACTAAACAGATTACATCTCTGTGGCTAGACAGTAAGCACCATAATGAAGACTGGTACTTGGGCGGCAAGGTCAGTGATATAGACCAGGAATTGCTGGCCATTAACCCACCTGTGGAGGTCACAAGGGCACCAAGATCAGTGAAGGACAGAAAATTCTGGAAAGCATCTGAGTGGAGGTCATTTTTGTTGTTTTATGCATTGCCTGTTTTGAACGGCATTCTGAAAAAGAAGTATTGGAAATATCTTTTTTTATTAGTTTTTGCGATACACACTCTTCTTCAGGATGCCATCAAAGTGAGACATGTGGATGTGGCAGAACAAGCTCTGCGAAAATTTGTGCTCAACTTTGAGAAACTGTATGGAGCTGCTAATGCTTCTTTTAATGTGCATTTACTAATGCACTTCGCAGCAGGTGTGCGTAACTGGGGACCACTGTGGGCAACATCCACATTTCCATTTGAATAATTTAATGGGACTTTGCTTAGGTTTTTCAGTGGAACAACACATGTGCCAACACAAATAGTGAACAGATTCCTTCGGTGGAGGGGTCTCTCAAAAAAAGCAGGGACTACAATGGCAAATGCTAATGACAGCATAAAGACATTATTTGACAAACTTGAAAGTACCTCTAGCTTAAGAAAGAAATCAAAGGAGTTTCAACATAATGTCAGAGGTTTTGGCTGCCCAAAGAAAGTTAGCACATCTGTGTTGCAGAGGATGGCTATTGAAAGTTTAATAGGAGTGACAGTTCATTCAGGTTTATTTTATGACCGTTTCATTTGTAGCAGTGTGGTTTATCATTCATATAATAACACAACTCTTAAAAAGAGAAATAATTCAGTTGTACAGTTAAATGATGGAACATTCTGCGAAGTTATGACCCTGGTGGCTTTTACATCTGATGATGGGGCCTCATCCACATCCACCAACTTCTGTATTTTAGTAAAAGAGCTTGCCAAGAGTGGAGGAAAGGTGTGTAGAGATGCTCAGTTAAATATATCTTCCACATTTATAAATGAGGTATCTCACACCCATAATGTATTTGCCGTTCATCCCCAATCACTCGAGCGTAAATGTGTAATGGTTAAGTCCAAGGACAAAATGTATGTCATTCCACTTCCCAACAATGTTGAAAGAGACTAAAATTCTTGGGGAGCTACTACTTTACAGACATCAACGCCAAACCGACCTCTACATATCGGTCCTATACGCATGAATACTGTCAGCGACTTTTTGATCTGTACACTCTCCAATTGGTCTTGTTTGCAGTAGCCCTGCCTTTTCTCCATTAAACAATACCAATGAAATGTTCTTTTTTGAACACTTGTGACAATGTTAACACAGTGTGAGTGAACTTAATTTTTTTGCTTATTATATAGCCAGTATTAACTTGTCTGTTGCAATATGGGTGATCTGTTAAATCATAATGTAGCACTGCACCAACGTTAAACCACTTGCTTTTCAGCAGAAGACACATTTTTTGTGCACCTGTACTTTTGAAGTGTGCATTTAATATTTTGTTTAATGTCATTTTGTGTGTAAGATGTATTGTATCATATTTTTTTGACAAACTGATTAAACATTACAGAACAGCTGCAATAATTGCTATCTGTGTACTTTACACACAGCACAACATTTCATAAATGGGTTTAAGTGCATTTTCATAGTAATACTATTGAACACTTTCTAAAAGAATGTCCTGACGTACTAACGTGAATAACTTCACTTCATAATTAGACTCAAATGTAACTTAAAATACACTCAAACTTAATATTATGTTGATATTAAAATATGTACTTTTAAAATATGCTTTCAGTGTATGTTACAATGACAATTTTAAGCATACAATTTAAAATATATCAAAAATATGTGTAAAAACAAATTTCAAATAAGTACACTTTAGAAAGTACACATAACTTTCACTTAAAGTATATTTTAGTATAATATATTTCTATAAAGTGTAATATAGTATACTTATTTTAAAGTGTGTTAAAAGCGTTAGCGTGAAAGCGTGATGCTAGTATACTTTTTATATATTTACAAAAAGTACAATTTGTGTAAGTACATTTTCAACATACTATCGGAAATATAAATATACTTGAAATACAATAAAGTACATTTTTTTTTTCGCTTGGGTATATCTATGAGTTGGCCTACCTGGGGTTAGAAAAGTTCAAGAAATTGCGTTGTAACACATATTAAGAGCGACAAAACATTTTAACACGTTTTTGTGTTACAAATTACAATAATAAGACATTATTTAGATGTTACAAGATCACCATAATCTTCAAATTTAGAATTACATTTTAAAAACAAACGAAGTAAAATAAAATAAATTTTAATTAAATACTCATTAATTATTTTCAAACGCCACAGGGAGCTGCATCAGAGGGATGAAAGCGCCGCATGCGGCTCCGGAGCCGCGGGTTTCCGACCCCTGCGCTAGCTAGAAGGGTTAGTGGTGACTTTGCCTGGAACGCTACCAAGTCGTGAGTCGTAACTTTTGGGCCAAAAGGAGAGGCAGGCAAGATGGCGGACTAGGCGGTCGAGCCTTTTGGAGCTCTCGCTCAAGTTCCTCGAAAGTTAAAAATACTGATTGTTTCTTCTCGAACAAGTGGTTGAGTACAAGTTTAATGCCAAGGAAAGGTAAAGGAAAAGATTCCAGCGATACGGGTCAAGAAATGATGAACAAAGAGTTGCAGGACTGTCCATCCAAGGACAGTTCCTGTCGTGGTTGGGGTTTTTGTTTCCAGTTTTCTAGTCCTTTTTTGTGTGTTTTTCAGTTGGTCCTGCTTCTCCCTGTGCCTCCTGTGTTTTCCCTCCTCCCGTCTGCTCCTTGTTGCTGCCAGTTGACGATGCTCACCTGTTCCTCATTCCACAATCACCGCTCGCCCGCCACACACACCTGCCAGCCATCTACAATCAAGCTCAGTACTTCAACCCCGGCTCCACTCACGATCTTCGCTGGATCGTTGTCTCTGCCACTCTGGTGACGCTAGATACAAGCTCACGCTCTCAACAGTTGTTACCTTACCTGTCCTCACCTCTCCTTGTGTTTCGCCCTGCAGTCATCAGCTCCACACCTTCCTCCTGCATCCAGTCAGCTGGCTTCACCATCCGGTCCCCCTCTCACGGCTCCCTGCTCTACCCTGCCTCCGCTT
>NC_050189.1:21547749-21577749 GCF_008315115.2 Sander lucioperca
ATTTCTTCTCTTAAAATGTTTTCAGAAACACGTTTCGGTGAACTATTTTAGTCCAATATGAGATCGTTACAAGTTCCCGCAATTTCATCGCATAAAATTGCATAAATATTCGGCATATTCCATCACATTTTTTAAGAAAACGTGCCGCATAATCAAGGATTTTAGCCCAAAACAATCACAAAAAAACTCCACATTTTTCTGTAAAGACTGACTAGGTGCTTGATGACATGGCCCTTAATCTTTCCCTGCAGTATGGCGCCCCCTGCTGACCTATTACTGCCAGATGAAAACCAGACCTCTCCTCCCCACTGACTCCTCCAAAATGACATATCTGTTTCTGAAGCATGAGTTTCTCTTCCACTGGTTTCTAATTCCCTCGGCATTGACAGATAACACAGAAATGGACATTTCAGAACACGAACAGATACAAGAAGAACTACTCTCTCTAGACTTTTAAGCTTTTTTGGTTAATTGCAGGAATTACTGCACAAGTGTTGCATGTTTGGTTGCCTTAACAGAACACTATAGGCTACTCCATTATCACTGGATCTTACCCAGAGAATTCAAGTTTACCTAGAAGTATTATCACATACCTCCGTTTGCTTATTTAAATTCTTTGGCACTCCTGATTTCCACTGAATGCAGAAAGGCTCCGTGCTCCACCGTCCATCAATACCCACTAGGTCCGGAGTTGTCGTGGCCATGCCTGACAGCTAGGCCTGCACGATTAATTGTTATAAAATCGCGATCTCGAGTCACCCTGTTCACGATTGAATATTTAAATAATTTTTTTTTTTTTATGACTTTGATTCTCATTTAATTTTACGAGCCGACTGCATAAAATAGGTTTCAAAGTGCTGCAGTGCTCTCCCTTCTCTTCATTGAAGCCTCTATGTTTGCAGGTTTGTGGTGACAGAGAATCGTGATATCAATTCTAAGCCAAAACAAATTGTGATTCATATTTTGCCCCGAATCGTGCAGGCCTAGACTGACAGCTGAAGTCACGAAGACCCACGCAATCTCGCAAAATCACGTAGAATAGAACCACAAAACCACCTGCATGATTGCTTGCTTTCCACACGGCCAAGGCCCCGGAGACGGCTGCCTGATTCCACGTTTTCAAACTCCTGTTTTACGAGCTTGACGACAGGCTGGTCTGTGCTCCGTGGTCGTGTGTCGTGCTGTTGTTTACGTTTATAATTTCCGGATTTCCCTACGGTCTCCGCGGTAACCGTCACAAGTTCCCGAAATTTTTACAATTTCCCGAAATTTTTGCAAGTTCCCGCAATTTTTGCAAGTTCCCGAAATTTTTGCAAGTTACTGAAATTTTTGCAACTTCTCAAAGTTTTTGCAACTTTTTTGCAAATTGCAAAAATTGCAAAAATTCCCAAAATTTTTACAATTTCCCGCAATTTTTACGTTTTTATTTTGACAAGAATTTTTGCAACTTCCTGAAATTATTGCAACTTCTCGAAATTTTTACAACTTCCCGCAATTTTTGCAAGTTACTGAAATTTTTGCAACTTCTCGAAGTTTTTGCAACTTCCCGCAATTTTTACATTTTTATTTTTACAAGAATTTTTGCAACTTCCTGAAATTATTGCAACTTCTCGAAATTTTTACAACTTCCCGCAATTTTTGCAAGTTCCCGAAATTTTTACAACGTCCAGCAATTTTAACAACTTCCCGCAATTTTTGCAAGTTCCCGAAATTTTTACAAGTTCCCGCAATTTTTACAAGTTCCCGCAATTTTTGCAAGTTCCCGAAATTTTTACAAGTTCTCGAAATTTTTGCAAGTTACTGAAATTTTTGCAACTTCTCAAAGTTTTTGCAACTTTTTTGCAAATTGCAAAAATTGCAAAAATTCCCGAAATTTTTACAATTTCCCGCAATTTTTACGTTTTTATTTTGACAAGAATTTTTGCAACTTCCTGAAATTATTGCAACTTCTCGAAATTTTTACAACTTCCCGCAATTTTTGCAAGTTCCCGCAATTTTTGCAAGTTCCCGAAATTTTTGCAAGTTACTGAAATTTTTGCAACTTCTCAAAGTTTTTGCAACTTTTTTGCAAATTGCAAAAATTCCCGAAATTTTTACAATTTCCCGCAATTTTTACGTTTTTATTTTGACAAGAATTTTTGCAACTTCCTGAAATTATTGCAACTTCTCGAAATTTTTACAACTTCCCGCAATTTTTGCAAGTTACTGAAATTTTTGCAACTTCTCGAAGTTTTTGCAACTTTTTTGCAAATTGCAAAAATTGCAAAAATTTCCGAAATTTTTACAATTTCCCGCAATTTTTACATTTTTATTTTTACAAGAATTTTTGCAACTTCCTGAAATTATTGCAACTTCTCGAAATTTTTACAACTTCCCGCAATTTTTGCAAGTTCCCGCAATTTTTGCAAGTTCCCGAAATTTTTGCAAGTTACTGAAATTTTTGCAACTTCTCAAAGTTTTTGCAACTTTTTTGCAAATTGCAAAAATTCCCGAAATTTTTACAATTTCCCGCAATTTTTACGTTTTTATTTTGACAAGAATTTTTGCAACTTCCTGAAATTATTGCAACTTCTCGAAATTTTTACAACTTCCCGCAATTTTTGCAAGTTACTGAAATTTTTGCAACTTCTCGAAGTTTTTGCAACTTTTTTGCAAATTGCAAAAATTGCAAAAATTTCCGAAATTTTTACAATTTCCCGCAATTTTTACATTTTTATTTTTACAAGAATTTTTGCAACTTCCTGAAATTATTGCAACTTCTCGAAATTTTTACAACTTCCCGCAATTTTTGCAAGTTCCCGCAATTTTTGCAAGTTCCCGAAATTTTTGCAAGTTACTGAAATTTTTGCAACTTCTCAAAGTTTTTGCAACTTTTTTGCAAATTGCAAAAATTCCCGAAATTTTTACAATTTCCCGCAATTTTTACGTTTTTATTTTGACAAGAATTTTTGCAACTTCCTGAAATTATTGCAACTTCTCGAAATTTTTACAACTTCCCGCAATTTTTGCAAGTTACTGAAATTTTTGCAACTTCTCGAAGTTTTTGCAACTTCCCGCAATTTTTGCAACTTCCCGCAATTTTTAAATTTTTATTTTTACAAGAATTTTTGCAACTTCCTGAAATTATTGCAACTTCTCGAAATTTTTACAACTTCCCGCAATTTTTGCAAGTTCCCGAAATTTTTACAACGTCCAGCAATTTTAACAACTTCCCGCAATTTTTGCAAGTTCCCGAAATTTTTACAACTTCCCGCAATTTTTACAAGTTCCCGCAATTTTTACAAGTTCCCGCAATTTTTGCAAGTTCTCGAAATTTTTGCAAGTTACTGAAATTTTTGCAACTTCTCAAAGTTTTTGCAACTTTTTTGCAAATTGCAAAAATTCCCGAAATTTTTACAATTTCCCGCAATTTTTACGTTTTTATTTTGACAAGAATTTTTGCAACTTCCTGAAATTATTGCAACTTCTCGAAATTTTTACAACTTCCCGCAATTTTTGCAAGTTACTGAAATTTTTGCAACTTCCCGCAATTTTTGCAACTTCCCGCAATTTTTACATTTTTATTTTTACAAGAATTTTTGCAACTTCCTGAAATTATTGCAACTTCTCGAAATTTTTACAACTTCCCGCAATTTTTACAAGTTCCCGAAATTTTTACAACTTGGTGGTGACAGAGAATCGTGACATCAATTTTAAGCCAAAACAAATCGTGATTCATATTTTTCCCCGAATCGTGCAGGCCTAGACTGACAGCTGAAGTCACGAAGACCCACGCAATCTCGCAAAATCACGTAGAATAGAACCACAAAACCACCTGCATTATTGCTTGCTTTCCACACGGCCAAGGCCCCGGAGACGGCTGCCTGATTCCACGTTTTCAAACTCCTGTTTTACGAGCTGGACGACAGGCTGGTCTGTGCTCCGTGGTCGTGTGTCATGCTGTTGTTTACGTTTATAAGTTGCCGTAATTTTTACATTTTTATTTTTACAAGAATTTTTGCAAGTTCCCGAAATTTTTGCAACTTCCCGCAATTTTTGCAAGTTCCCGAAATTTTCACAAGTTCCCGCAATTTTTACATTTTTATTTTTACAAGAATTTTTGCAACTTCCTGAAATTATTGCAACTTCTCGAAGTTTTTGCAACTTCCCAAAATTTTTACAACTTCCCGCAATTTTTGCAAGTTCCCTAAATTTTTACAAGTTCCACAATTTTTACAACTTCCCGAAATGTTTACAAGTTCCTGAAATTTTTACATTTTTATTTTTACAAGAATTTTTGCAAGTTCCCGAAATTTTTACAAGTTTCTGCAATTTTTGCAAGTTCCCGAAATTTTTACATTTTTATTTTTACAAGAATTTTTGCAAGTTCCCGAAATTTTTACAAGTTCCCACAATTTTTACAAGTTCCCGAAATTTTTACAAGTTCCCACAATTTTTACAAGTTCCCGAAATGTTTACGAGTTACCGAAATTTTTGCAAGTTCCCGAAATTTTTGCAAGTTCCCCCAATTTTTGCAAGTTCCCTAAGTTCCCACAATTTTTACATTTTTATTTTTACAAGAGTTTTTGCAAGTTCCCAAAATTTTTGCAAGTTCCTGCAATTTTTACAAGTTCCCGAAATTTTCACAACTTCCCGCAATTTTTGCAAGTTCCCGAAATTTTAACAAGTTCTCGGAATTTTTGCAACTTCCCAAAATTTTTACAACTTCCCGCAATTTTTGCAAGTTCCCTACATTTTTACAAGTTCCACAATTTTTACAACTTCCCGAAATGTTTACGAGTTCCTGAAATTTTTACATTTTTATTTTTACAAGAATTTTTGCAAGTTCCCGAAATTTTTACAAGTTTCTGCAATTTTTGCAAGTTCCCGAAATTTTTACATTTTTATTTTTACAAGAATTTTTGCAAGTTCCCGAAATTTTTACAAGTTCCCACAATTTTTACAAGTTCCCGAAATTTTTACAAGTTCCCACAATTTTTACAAGTTCCCGAAATGTTTACGAGTTACCGAAATTTTTGCAAGTTCCCGAAATTTTTGCAAGTTCCCCCAATTTTTGCAAGTTCCCTAAGTTCCCACAATTTTTACATTTTTATTTTTACAAGAGTTTTTGCAAGTTCCCAAAATTTTTGCAAGTTCCTGCAATTTTTACAAGTTCCCGAAATTTTCACAACTTCCCACAATTTTTGCAAGTTCCCGAAATTTTAACAAGTTCTCGGAATTTTTGCAAGTTCCCGAAATTTTTACAAGCCCCCCCCAATTTTTGCAAGTTCCCTAAGTTTTACAACTTCCCGAAATTTTCACAACTTCTCGAAATTTTTACAAGTTCCCCCAATTTTTGCAAGTTCCCTAAGTTCCCACAATTTTTACATTTTTATTTTTACAAGAGTTTTTGCAAGTTCCTGCAATTTTTAAAAGTTCCCGCAATTTTTGCAAGTTCCCTAAGTTTTACAACTTCCCGAAATTTTTACAACTTCCCAAAATTTTAACAAGTTCTCGGAATTATTGCAAGTTCCTGTGATTTTTGCAAGTTCCCGCAATTTTTACAAGTTCCCAAAATTTTTACAACTTCCCGCAATTTTTGCAAGTTCCCAAAATTTTTGCAAGTTCCCGAAATTTTTGCAAGTTCCCGAAATTTTTACAACTTCCACTTCTTTGCATAAATATCTCACATATTCCATCACATTTTTTAAGAAAACGTGCTGCATTATCAAGGATTTTTGCCCAAAACAATCACAAAAAAACTCCACATTTTTCTGGAAGGACTGATTTATTGTGATATTATATATCACAGAAAATTGATGTATCTGGACAATGCTGCTTTGTATGTGGTTCCTGCTTGTTCCACCAGCTCAAGGCCTTTCAGCAGCAGCCCAGTTACCATTGAGCCAGGCTTAGGCCTTAGCATCACCAGCAGTAGCCAAGCTACCATTGGGCCAGGCCTCCGCAACAGTAGTAGCAATAGCCTAGCTACCACCAGGCCAGGCTCAGGCCTCAGCATCGGCAGTCCAGCTACCAACAGGACAGGCTCAGGCCTCAGCATCAGCAGTCCAGCAACCACCAGGCCAGGCTTAGGCCGCAGTGGCAGTAGTAGTAGCTGCCTAGCCACCATCGAGTCAGGCCTAGGCCTTAGCATCAGCAGCAGCAGCCAAACTACCACTGGGCTGGGCCTCAGCAGCAGCAGTAGTAGCAATAGCCCAGCTACTACCAGGCCAGGCTTAGGCCTCAGCAGCAGCAGCAGCAGTCCAGCTACCACCGGGCCAGACTACGGGCCCAATCCTGGGCCCAGTAACTGCAGCAGTGTAGTTACCATCAGGGCTACTGGTCATGCGGAACGTAAACAAAGACAATTTAGATTCTTTCAGACTGTGAATCATGCAAAGGTTATACGGGATCCGAAGACTAAACCAAAGGGTATTGTTGGAGAGCATTTGAATATTTGAAGTATTTCATCAAAAATAGATCAGATTCAACACCTACTGACAGACTCCAATTTGGATTACCTGTGTTTAAGTGAATCCTGGCTAAACAGCAATACTCCAACACACATGATTGATGTACCTGGTTATATTTGTTTTAGAAAAGACAGACTAACTGGCAGGGGTGGTGGTGTGTTGATTTATATCAAAGAAACATTTAAATGTGTCCAAATTAATTTGGACACACCTTTTAAAATGTGTGTGCATCACTGTAGTGTTGTCGACAAAAATTAAGTTTAATATTATCACTTTATATAATCCCCCTTCACATTTAGATGACTTACTTAAACAGTTAAAGTCTCGCTGTGAGACTATCTTCCAAGGAGATTTTAACATAAATTGGTTAAGTAATAGTAATAGGAAAAAGTTAAAAATTATCTACTCAAAACAATTTTCACCAAATAATCAAAGAATCGACAAGTTTAACAAAAAGCAGTAAAACTCTTATTGACTTGATCTTCACAAATAGAACTGAGCGAGTGAGTAAAACGTACAACTTAATCACAGGTCTTAAGGAATCACAATATGATTTTAATTGTTAGAAAGCTCTCCAAAAACCGTCTGCAATCCCTCCGTAATATTCAGCATAAGTTAGAACTTACAGGTATTCCCAAGAATAAAATAACTCAACTTGAAGATGAACTGCAGAATATAAACTGGAATAATGTTAAGCAAACTCATGATTTAGATACCTGTTGTACTACAATGATGAAAGCACTAACAGATGTGTATATAAATATATAATATAAATATACTCAGTCACTGAGGTATCCACAGAGTAGAAGGTTGAATAAGGATATTCTCCAGCTGATGAAAAAAAGAGACTTTGCGCTCAAACATTCATTATTAACAAAAATGAACACAGATATATTTGTTTTTCAAGGATTAAGAAATAAAGTAGTTAGGGAGATACGCAAAGCAGAAACAAACTACTTTATGAAATTGACGGCTGAATCAGGAGGGAAAAGTTCAGAACTTTGGAAACATCTAAATATTTTAACTAATCGAGTGCCCAAGCAACAAAAATGAATAGCGGAATTAAATATAAATGGAATCGTCAGTAATGAAAGGACTGAAATTGCAAACCAATTTAATACATTCTTTATCCAATCAGCTGAGGAATTGGCTGACAATTTTCAACCAGTACAATTAAAACACATACTGAGAGACCAAACAACATCTTTTAGTATAAAGGAGGTAGACCGGAGTGAAACTGTTGAAGTTTTTAAACAGTTACGGCAATCTAAGGCCAAGGATAACTTTGGCTTGGATACCGCTTTTATAAAAAAACACAGTTCTCTCCTCTTAATGCCAGTTACACATGTAGTAAATTTATCCATTAGAGCAAATTAATTTCCTCAGCAATGGAAAACGGCTATTATAACTCCAGTCTTTAAGTCTGGAGCATCTGACCTGGTCTCGAATTATAGACCGATTTCAATTTTACCTTTATCTTACCTTTTACCACTCTCAAAGGTTCTTGAAAAAACAGTTGCCAAACAACTTGTTGATTATCTTGAAAGTACTCATGTTCTACACGCCAAACAATTTGGGTTTAGACCACGGTACTCAACAGAGTTGGCAAACTGTTACCTCACTGAAATGATAAAACAGTCATTAGACCAGGGGTCACCAACACGGGGCCCGCGGCCACCAGGTGGCCCCCAAGGACCACATGAGGAGCCCTCAGGCCTGTTCTAAAAATGAAAACTGAATATTGACATTATCTGTTTCCCACCTTGTCAAGTCATTGTTGATAATTATTGATAATGAGAAATCATTAACGTGATCAGTGTCTTCACATAGATGACTATTAATCATTAATAATCATATATAACTAAAGGCAAACTGAGCAAATTTGTTATTTCAGAAGAGTGTATCAAACTGGTAGCCCTTCGTATGACTCAGTACCCATGAAGTAGCTCTCAGTTTCTAAAAGGTTGGTGACCCCTGGACTAGATGAAGGTAATGTAGTGGGAGCAGTATTTCTGGACTTGAAAAAAGCCTTTGATACTGTGAACCACGAAATTCTTTTAACCCTTGTGTGGTCCTCGGGTCAAATTTGACCCGTTTTCAAAGATCTGTATCAAAAATATGGGTTTCTTTCAACCAAATTGCCCAAAAATAACATGGATGGTTCCATACACGAAACAGGCTATATTTATGCATCAACATTCGTTCCTCTGATCTTAATTATTAGCTAAAGTAATTCATAATTTCTGGGGTTTTTAACTAAAGATTAGGCCTATTTTAACATGAATGAGGTTTATTGACCATGAATTCCAAACATAAGTGTAAAACTAGCAGTGATAAGTTGGAATGAAGTTGGCTTAGAAGATGTAACACAGAATTGGAAAATGTATACTTTATGTTTTATAAAACAGGCAAAACAGGCCGGGTCAATTCTGACCCGGGAAGAAAACACAAGGGTTAAATAAATTAGAAAATTGTAACTTGTCCCATGATGCAATAACTTGGTTTAGATCATATCTCGAACACAGGCAGCAGCGTGTTAAAATAAATTCACTCAGTCATCTATCCAGACCTGTCGAATCGGAATTCCACAAGGTTCAATTTTAGGCCCTTTACTTTTTAGTTTATATATAAATGATCTACCAGACTGTTGCAAAAAGGTTAAATGCCAAATGTATGCAGATGATACAATTATATATGTCTCAGCAAAAACCCCTCAGATTGCAGCTGAGATGCTTTCAAAAGAACTGGATGTTGTATCACAGTGGCTCCGAAATACTCACCCGACCCTGAACTATGATAAGACAGTCTCTGTGTGCTTTTCAATTAAAAGAAAGGTCAATGGAAATTTTAGAATAAAGATTGATGAGAAGGAGATAGATGAGGTACATGAATTTAAATTTTTAGGGGTTACTCTAGATTCCCACCTTAAGTTTGATAGTCATGTAAAGAGAGACAAATTTAAATTGCTTCCGATTAATAAGACAATATATACCCATTAAGGCAGCACAGCAGTTTATGCATTCTATGATATTTTCTCATTTATGGCGCCTTTCCATCACATGGTACCAGCTCGACTCGCCTCGACTCTACTCGCCTTTTTTGGTTTTCCATAACGAAAAAAAGTCCCTGGTACCTGCTAACAGGTACTTTATTTAGTACCTCCTCAGTCGAGGTTCCCAGCGAGCTGAGGCGAGCCGAAAAGGTGACGTGAAAGCGACAGACGGGGGTGTCCTGAACAAACCTGCTATTTTTAAACAGTTTAGCCAGCTGTGTTTTTTGTTGCTGCCTCCAGCTTCTTCTGAAACTAAATGTGTCTTCTGGCAACAACACACCTTCCACGTTCTGCGTTAGGTCACGGCAGTTTACTGCGGCGCCGCTTGTTTCAGTTCTGCGGAGGCTCCAGGCAGAGCTTTCGCTGTATCCTACGTACACACACACATGCTGGCTCGACGCACACACCAGCTGACAAATGTATACATCAGGCCACATACTATGAAAGCTCTGCGTGGAGCCTCCACAGAACTGTAAAACAAGCTCAAGTGGCCTGATGTTATACTTGTGCTCGTCGAGCCGGCATACGACCAGCCACGCTGAGGCGGTACTAAAATCTGCAACGGAAAACGGACGCACAGTGTGGAGAGGCGAGTAGAGTCGAGTCGAGGCGAGCAGGTACCATGTAATGGAAAAACGCCATTATCGTATTGCATTACAGTTTGGGGTCTGGCCAATCAAACAACAATTACACCCAGTAGGTCATTATATAAACAGGCATTAAAAGTAATGGACCGGAAACCTGTAAGATGGCACCATTGCCTCATTTTAAGGAAGCATAACATATTGAGTTTTGACAGTTTTGTAAATTATTCATTTCTAAAACTAATTTTTAAGTGTGTGAATAACCTTACACCAGAAATATTCTGTCAACTAGTAGTGAAACAAAAGAGCGGAATAAGAACTAGAGGCACAATAAGTGGTAACGTATAGCCACAAAACGTACATTTGGTCAGACATCTTTTTCAGTAAGAGGCATAAAATTGTGTGTATTGTTAAATGTGTCTAGACTCTGTTTTATAGTGATTTCTACATTAATTTAAGTCCATATTTTATTTCATGTATGGGATGTATTTATTGTTTGTATTTTAATAGTTATAATTTTTTTAATTAATACTCTGTAATTTCTGTTTTAATTTTAAAAGCCTAACCAGGGACAGGGGTTGCAAATTAGTCATGGCTATAACCCTGTATGCATGGCATCTTGCATTTATCATTGTTAAATAAACATTAATAAAAAAATAAATAACTTTCAGACAGGTTGCTCACGTCACATCTACGTCTTCAAGCTCAGTTGGAGGCTGCTCAGTAACGCTCAGCCATCACCGGGAAAGAGACTTCACTGGTCTCCGTCCAGAGACACGGGACCTGCTGCTCCAGTTTATATACTGTCTATGGCTCTTCTAACATCTCCCCCTGCTGTGTAACAGTGTAATGTCTCCCCTGCTGTGTAACAGTGTAATGTCTCCCCTGCTGCTGTGTAAGCACACTACCAGTCTCTGTGCTAAGCTAGGCTAACCCTGCAGTTGTTTAAAGAAGAACAGGACAGCAGAGACAGACTCAAAACTTTATTGACAGAAAAATGACATGTTAATACAGCTGTGTGTGTGTGTCTATGTGTGTGTGTGTGTTAAGTGTGTGTATATGTGTGCGCGTGTGTGTTAAGTGTGTGTGTGTGTTTAGTGTGTGGAGTATTTGGGCAGCTGGTTTCCCAGGATGACTCGTCTCTCTACTCCGTCCTCAGAGATGCTCGCCAGTCTGATCACACCGCCGCTGGAGCCGTCTCTCTCCATCGCCAGAGACAGGGCTGAGAGACAGACAGGCAGAGAGAGAGAGAGAGAGAGACAGACAGACAGAGACAGACAGGCAGAGAGAGAGAGAGAGAGAGAGAGAGACAGACAGGCAGAGAGAGAGAGAGAGAGAGAGAGAGAGAGAGAGAGAGAGAGAGAGAGAGAGAGAGAGAGAGAGACAGGATCAGTAAAAAAGTCTAAAATGGCACCAGTTGTGTGTGTGTGTGCGTGTGCTTGTTTTACTATATTCGTGGGGGCCAAAATGCTGGACCCCACAAGGTTAAAGGTCTGTTTGAGGGTTAAGACTTGGTTTTAGGATTAGGGTTAGAATTAGGTTATGGTTAGGGTGAGGGTAAGGGTTAAGGTTAGGCATTTAGTGGTGATGGTTAAGGTTAGGGTAAGGGGCTAGGGAATGCATTATGTCAATGACGGGTCCCCACAAAGATAGTGAGATGCACTGTGTGTGTGTGTGTGTGTGTGTGTGTGTGTCTGTGTCTGTGTGTGTGTCTCTGTGTGTGTGTGTGTGTGTGTGTGTGTCTGTGTCTCTGTGTGTGTGTGTGTGTGTGTGTGTCTGTGTCTCTGTGTGTGTGTGTGTGTGTGTGTGTGTGTGTCTGTGTCTCTGTGTGTGTGTGTGTGTGTGTGTGTACCTGCAGCAGTGAGCTCCAGACACTGGTCCTTGGTCAGGTCAGGTTTGTAGTTTGAGTCCATGAAGCCGTAGATGTAAGAGCTGCCGCTGCCTCCAATAGAGACAGGCTGTCTCACCATCATCCCTCCAATAGGAACGCAGTACACCTGGAGACACACACACACACACACACACACACACGTTGGAATATCCCTTATAGTGTGTGTAGTAGTACCTGCCCCCCCTTCCTGCGGTTCCAGTGTGTGTGTAGTGTGTAGTGTGTGTGTAGTGTGTAGTGTGTAGTAGTACCTGCCCCCCCTTCCTGCGGTTCCAGTGTGTGTGTAGTGTGTAGTGTGTAGTGTGTAGTAGTACCTGCCCCCCCTTCCTGCGGTCCCATCCAGCCACTAGGATCCCAGCACTCAGCTCCTCTCTGTAGCGGTAGCAGCTGGCTTTGAACAGATTGGCTGCCGTCTCCACCAATGGGGGCTCATCTAGCTCAATGCTGGGGGCGGGACCACAAACAGGTAGACATTAATCACACCTGACTGGATGCTGACGCTGTCACACTGTCTCTGGGTGGGTGTGTGTGTGTGTGTGTGTTAAGTGTGTGTGTGTGTTAAGTGTGTGTGTGTGTGTGTGTGTTAAGTGTGTGTGTGTTAAGTGTGTGTTAAGTGTGTGTTAAGTGTGTGTGTGTGTGTGTGTGTGTGTGTTAGGTGTGTGTGTGTGTGTGTGTGTGTGTGTGTGTGTGTGTGTGTTAAGTGTGTGTGTGTGTGTGTGTGTGTGTGTGTGTGTGTGTGTGTGTGTGTTACCTGTGGAAGCCCAGCTGGTAGGTGACCACATCAGCGATGGCCTGAGTATCAGCAGCTGATCCAGACCTGAACAAACAAACATGGAGGTTACAGGTCTTAGACTGGTCCTGGGTTACGTTCCAGACCTTAGACAGGTCCTGAGATGGTTGGAGCTTCTTCTAAAAAGGCTCTAAGCTTCCTAAAATGTTCCTGAGTCGTACTAAAATCCTTCCAGAAAGGTTCAGGTTCATTATAATAAACATATGAAATGGTTGAGGAACTTAAAGAGGTCCAGTAAAGGCTGTCCATGTGGTCTATGTAATGGAAACAGCTGTCCATGTGGTCTATGTAATGTAAACAGCTGTCCATGTGGTCTATGTAATGATGTAATTAGAGGTCGACCGATTCATCGGTTTTGCCGATTAATCGGCACCGATAGTTGATTGGTGGAACTATCGTTATCGGCAAAAATCCATACTGATGGTTGCGTCCGTTGCTGGAGCGGCTGAGAAGCGAGCGCCGTCATTCATTACACAGTACGAGAGAGCTGAGAAGGGTCTGCTGGCATCATTACAGTAGAGGCCTCTAGAGGAGAATATAATCTATCACTGATGCCTGGTTGGTTATTCTGGACTCGTGTTACTGCGCGCTGCACCGAGAGAACACGCCGCGGAGAAGGCTGACATCAGATGGCGTTTAAAGCATCGACAGCAAGAAGGTATGTATACAGTACATTTTGTCATATCATTATAAAGTTATTAATTTGTTGAATAGATGCTGCATTAGTAGAGAAAGAACAGCACAACAGTATGTTTGTTTGCTTTCGAGGCTGAGATGATGCTAACCATTAGCAGTAGGCTAACGTACCTCCAGAGGTTAAAACACTGACAATAATAAACGCTAACAAGTCCGACCCAAATGTCAGAATCAGAACCTAAAGGCTCGTCCTCGATCCCAAACGGCACCTCTGATTCATATTTAGATCATTTAATAACAGTTAAACGTAGAGACTTACTGATTGCTGCAGCTAAAAGCTAACGAGTTAGCCGTCACGGGGGTGTCTCTGGTGTCTTTCAGCCTCTACAGGTGATTTTCTATCCAGCCTGGAACTTGGGCCTTTTTTCAGGGTTGTTGAGCATTAAATCCAAACTGTTTCATCTGAGATTTATCCACTTGATGTCCATAATTCATCACGTTTTCGGTCATTTCTGCCGCTAACTCCGTGCTACCCATAGACAGTAGGTGCTACCGACAAGGGGATCTCCCATGATGCCTTTGTTTATGTTTTCAACCAATGGGAAGGCAGGTCCGTCACACATTACGCCTTATATGGACATCCAAGCGAGAACAAAGAGTATATAGTGGGAGAGATAGATCCCTCCAGGTCAGAGATCGTCTGTTACCGTTCTGAACCGTTCTACAGAGAAGAATGGCGTCACTGTTTGGAGATTGTTTGTCCTTTATATGAATTATAATGCTCATTATGGTTATTTTTGCACTGGATGACTCCAAATATGTAGGAGAACTGTTTTAGACAACACACATGCTTGTGTAGCATTGCTGTGGGTGTAATATCAATAAATATGACATTATTATTTAGATTATTGGCAAAAGCGTCTGGACTTTTTTTGAAACAACGTATGTATTTAGTCAACTGTATAAGTTATAAATACTATCGTCGATTAAACGGTTATCGGCAAATACGGCCCAACCTAGCTATCGCTATCGGTAACATCCACTATCGGTCGACCTATACATGTAATGATGTAATGTAAACAGCTGTTCATGTGGTCTATGTAATGATGTGATGATGTAATGATGTAATGATGTAATGTAAACAGCTGTTCATGTGGTCTATGTAATGATGTAATGATGTAATGATGTAATGATGTAATGTAAACAGCTGTCCATGTCTCCTCCAGAGACCCTAAATGTTGTCGGAGCAGGAAGTGAACTGACCTGCAGCAGAAGATCCGGTCGTGGATCGGAGTCAGCTTGTCCGTTACTCTGTTGGCGATGTAAGCTCTGAGAGACAGACAGGTAGAGAGAGAGACAGGCATGTTTAAATGTGTGTGTGATACCACAGACAGACAGAGAGACAGGCAGCGAGAGAGAGAGACAGGCAGAGAGACAGACAGAAAGAACAGAGAGACAGGTTTAAATGTGTGTGTGATACCACCAGGGGCAGACTGGGACCAAACTTCAGCCCTGGTACTGTAGTCACACCAGCCCACATCACCATGCAGCCCCCCCCCCCAGACACCTGCATTCACTAGTTACATTAGTGTTCAGATGGTGAATAATATCAGCACTACCTCAAGGAACTGATGTTTACACTTTAAAGTAACTGGCAAACAATGATTACTACTTTTTAAAGAGCTCACGTTTATAACAAATGTAGCCTACACATACTGTTACTGTCACTCTACAGTATGTTGGTCTTTGTTGTCACTGTCTGTCTCTCTGCTTGCCTGTCTCTCTGCCTGTCTGCCTGCCTGTCTGCCTGTCTGTCTGCCTGCCTCTCTGTCTGTCTGCCTGCCTGTTTGATTGTCTGTGTGTCTCCCTGTCTGCCTGTCTGCCTGTCTGTCTCTCTGTTGACCCTGTACATACTGTCTGTCTGGTTCTGTTTTAACTCTCTAACTCTGCATATTAAATATGTTGTCATGTCTGTGATTATACTTCAGGAGTTTCATTGCTCATAATTGGCCTTTTGGAAATGTTGAGAGTAAAAGACTTCCATTCCTGCATCCGGATACATTTTTAGGCACCAATTTACAGTAAAAACGTCTATATTTATGGCAAGGAAATCACAAAATTCTGGTGGCAGGTAACAAGTCAAAATACAAAATATAATGGAATATTATTATATCAGTAGTCCAGTGAGGGGGCTTCTACATCCGGGACACGGGCCGATACGACAACACTTGATCCCAAGGTCCAGCTGTTTAATCAGCATGAACAGGACTTCATGGTCACTCTGTCCCCCCAAGCAGCACGATTTGCTCCCAAGTTGAAAGATGTAGGATTGACTAACAGAGGCTACTGCTTTCACTGCTAAATTATACAATAACACAATCATGTTATGGATACAAGACGTTAGGAAGTGTGTTTTCTATATTCTGTTAATCAGAACTGATCAGTGATGTTGAGACTACAGTAACGGACCACCACAGTTCATGCATACATGTGAACCGCGGATTAACTGCAGAGTTTAACCTTCATAGTGTAAAACTACTACGTGAATGGGGCCCAGCAGAAAGACGGAGCAGGTTGTCATGTGTCCTCCTGTAGGCCTACACTTCACATCAGGTGTTAAACCAACTGTACCAAAACACTGGATTAGACTACTATTTAACGCGATGACACGTTTTTAAGTGGTAATGAAACTGTCAATTTAATACCGATGCCGTCAGACGGCCGCGTGGACAGACAGCGGTCTGCGCCCGTCAGCGGCGGCTTCTCGCTGCGCGGCCGGTCCCCCAGACCAGCATGATCACCGGGACGGTCCGGTACAGCCTGGACCCTGCAAACACAGATCCTGTTTGAAGGTGACGTGTTTGATTTTGACTGAACGTCCCAATTTGAGTAACTTCTGATTGGGTCGGTCGGGCCAACGTGGGACCAGGCCGGCCGTTGCCACCTGGCCAAATGCTTAATATTATTAATAACATTATTATTATTATTATAATAACCATAGTGAAATCGTGCGAGCGATAAAAATCCGTCCTATGTCGGCCTGTAAAGACAATTTATTTGTATATTAAAAAAAAAAAAATGATATCTGACCGGCCCACATTTAAAAAAATGGCCCGGCCCCTCTGGCATTTGCCAGAATCGCCAGATGGCCAATCAGCCCCTGGATACTACAGACAGAGAGACAGACAGGCAGAGAGACAGGTTTACATGTGTGTGTGATTCCACAGACAGACAGGCAGAGAGACAGGTTTACATGTGTGTGTGATACCACAGACAGACAGAGAGACAGACAGGCAGAGAGACAGGTTGACATGTGTGTGTGATACCACAGACAGACAGAGAGACAGACAGGCAGAGAGACAGGTTTACATGTGTGTGATACCACAGACAGACAGACAGACAGACAGACGGTAGTCGTCTTACCCTGTTGTGGTGCGAGAGTCGGCACCGATCACAACTCCTCCATCATACTCCACCGCCATGATGGTAGTCTGGCAGACAGACAGACAGAGACAGAGAGACAGACAGGGGGAGAGAGACAGAGAGACAGACAGGGGGAGAGACAGACAGACAGGCAGACAGGTGGAGAGCCAGACAGGTAGAGAGAGAGAGAGACAGGTGGAGAGAGAGAGACAGACAGGTTGTTATCAATCAGGCAGTAACATTATTGATCCATTATCAGAATTCATAAACAACTCAAAAAGCTAAAAGAGACAGAGAGAGATAGATAGATAGATAGATATAGTGATGTGAACTAGCGCGATGAACACATCCCAACAGACAGCCTGACACGATGAATAAGGATTTATTAGACGCCCTAAGCGCAGGTTATAAACGTTTGACCTATCACGTTTAGCCCTGAAGACATGGTTGGCATGCTATTTGGCCAATCAGGTGACGCCCCAGATGTGTCAGCTACGCTCAGATTGATTTGTGAGGCGTCTGTCAACGTAGTTGGGACAGCGTGCCGTTATACGATGGCGGAGGACGGAGAGAAGAGGGAGGTAAATGTGGCGGCTGACGAAGACCTTGGGGTGAAAAAGAACAGCACTTCAGCTATATGGAATTATTTTGGATTTCGGAGAGATGACGCGTTACAAACACAGGTACTGTGTAAACATGGCCAACAGTGGTGGCAACTCAAGAGGAAACACGACCAACCTCCATCATCACCTGCAATACAATCATAAAGAACAATTCAAACTAGCCAAACAACAAAACCAAAAACATCTAAAACCTTGCCATCACGACAACAGCAGTCAGTTCTTCAGAGTTTTGCGAGTGTAACTCCTGATGACACAACGTCTAAACGCCACAGAGAAATCACAGCGGCCAGAACTCGTTATTTGGCGAAGGACACGATGCCTGTGAACACAGTGACTAAAGATGCTTTTGTGAGCCTGATAACCAATTTGGACCGAAGATACCAGATTCCATCACGGACTTATTTTTCGCAAGTCCATCCATCTTCATCCGCTTATCCGGTGTCGGGTTGAGGGGGTAGCAGCTCCAGCAGGGGACCCCAAACTTCCCTTTCCCGAGCCACATTAACCAGCTCCGACTGGGGGATCCCGAGGTGTTCCCAGGCCAGGTTGGAGATATAATCCCTCCACCTAGTCCTGGGTCTTCCCCGAGGCCTCCTCCCAGCTGGACGTCCCTCCACCTAGTCCTGGGTCTTCCCCGAGGCCTCCTCCCAGCTGGACGTCCCTCCACCTAGTCCTGGGTCTTCCCCGAGGCCTCCTCCCAGCTGGACGTGCCTGGAACACCTCCCTAGGGAGGCGCCCAGGGGCCATCCTTACCAGATGCCCGAACCACCTCAACTGGCTCCTTTCGACGCGAAGGAGCAGCGGCTCTACTCCGAGCTCCTCACGGATGACTGAGCTTCTCACCCTATCTCTAAGGGAGATGCCAGCCACCCTCCTGAGGAAACCCATTTCGGCCGCTTGTACCCTGGATCTCGTTCTTTCGGTCATGACCCAGCCTTCATGACCATAGGTGAGGGTAGGAACGAAAACTGACCGGTAGATTGAGAGCTTTGCCTTCTGGCTCAGCTCTCTTTTCGTCACAACGGTGCGATAAATTGAGTGTAATACCGCACCCGCTGCGCCGATTCTCCGACCAATCTCCCGCTCCATTGTCCCCTCACTCGCGAACAAGACCCCAAGGTACTTGAACTCCTTCACTTGGGGTAAGGACTCATTCCCTACCTGGAGAAGGCACTCCATCGGTTTCCTGCTGAGAACCATGGCCTCAGATTTAGAGGTGCTGATCCTCATCCCAGCCGCTTCACACTCGGCTGCGAACCGATCCAGTGAGTGCTGAAGGTCACAGGCCGATGATGCCATCAGGACCACATCATCTGCAAAAAGCAGCGATGAGATCCCCAGCTCACCAAACTGCAACCCCTCTCCACCCCGACTACGCCTCGATATCCTGTCCATAAATACTACAAACAGGATTGGTGACAAAGTGCAGCCCTGGCGGAGGCCAACTCTCACCTGAAACGAGTCCGACTTACTGCCGAGAACCCGGACACAGCTCTCACTTTGGTTGTACAGAGATTGGATGGCCCATTGGATTTTTCGCAAGTGGCCATTCCAAAAACGTATGATGCATGCAGGGAGACCGTGGAGTCAAGTTGAACACTACGCGTGTACCACAGATCTTTGGTCCAGTGGAGCGACAGAGGCCTACATCAGCCTCGCTGTGCACTTCCTGGATCAAGACTTTGAACTGAAAACGCGATGTCTACAGACAGACTACTTCCCCGGACAGCACACCGCAGAAAACGCTGCCTGTGGACTACGTGATGCTTTGGCCAGCTGGCATTTGCGGGAAGAGCAGCTGGTCATCACCACCGACAACGGGGCAAACGTCGTGAAAGCCACAGAACTCCACCACTGGGTCAGACTTCAGTGCTGTGGCCACAGGCTGCATCTTGCCATTGGTAAGTGTAAATGATATGTGCTTTACGTAAGGGATGATGTAGAGCGAGACGGTTGTTTGCGTCGGGGTCCTAATCAGCCTGAAGGCATTGTATTCGCTATATAACAACCGCCTCGCTCTACATTATCCCGCTTATTACATGGCTACCTTCCAAATAAATAATTTATAGGGCTGTCCTCGACTAAAGGAATTCTTAGTTGACTACCACTTATATGATTTTGTCGATTAATGGATTAGTTGATGTAATCGACAGAGCTGTGCTCTTTGAGAGGTGGTTAAGACTAGAAAAGCACAATATAAATGTAGTTAATTAACCATCTGTAAAACTGACTTTCTCCACAATTACCGTATTTTCCGGACTATAAGTCGCACTTTTTTTCATACTTTGGCTGGTCCTGCGACTTATAGTCAGGTGCGACTTATATATCAAAATATTTATAATTTCACGTTTTTAAATGTTATTTCATGCTGAAAACATCACCGTCTACAGCCTCCAGAGGGCGCTCTAGGCTTCTGACAACTATATGCTGCTCCTAAAGACAACTGAGAAAGAAAAGAAACTGCAGGTGACTGCAGGTAGTAAAATATGCAGCCGAAAACGGTAATCGAGCAGCAGAAAGAAAGTTTGGAGTGAGAGAGAAACTTGTGAGGGACTGGCGAGAAGGTGACTCTTACTGCAATGAAGGAAACAAAGAAAGCTAGTCGCGCACTGAAAGCCAGATGGCCAGAGCTGGAGGAACGAGTCCACAGATGTAGATGCACGTCAACGGTGCAGTTACGTCTCCACGCCCTGGTAGTTGTTCTGTATTCTGTTGTATAGTTGAATAACTGTTAATGTGTTACGTTAACATACCGGACACCTACCGTATTCAGCCCCTTGTTCTGTGTGCTACTGTGTAGTTGAATAACTTGCCTTTCCAGATTCAATGTCTGTTCTTGATCTTGGATTTTGTGAAATCAATTTCTAAATAAATGCGACTTATAGTCCAGTGCGACTTATATATGTTTTTTTCCTCTTCATGACGCATTTTTTGACTGATGCGACTTATACTCCGGAGCGACTTATAGTCCGGAAAATACGGTAATCCTGCAAAAGCACCACTTTAAATCTTGTGTTTACCAGAAATGTGCTCATAAGTTTCTTGGAAATGAGTAATTAAGCATGAATAAGGATAAAAAATGACTCATCAACTAAAGTAATCTTAGTGGACTAAGACCAAAACGAGCGATTAGTCGACTAATGGACTAAGAGGTGGCAGCCCTAGAAAATAGTACGCTCCGTCTCTATGGTTAGAATCACGTGTGTCCATAGCAACGCTCTGTTTTTCATGGCAACGGTGCGTTATACTTAACAGACCGCATTCTACAACCAAGCCACCTAATAAATGGTACTATTGTAGACTACTGCACGTATTATTTAATTATAAACAGGAAACCCTGAGCACTTGTAAAATTAAGCATAATAATTGAAGTTGTATTTCCCCACTGCATGGTCAGCATTTATCTAACAGGGCTATAGTGCTGGATTATCACTGTAAGAACTGTAGTTAATTATGCAGCCTTTGAAATATTACTTTATTACAAAAATTATATTATAAAATGTTATTTTATTTAGTTAAATTATTATTAATTATAAATAATTCAATAATAATTAAATAATTGGCTACAATGTTTACTGGTAGTTTGACTAGTTTGTAACAATTTATTTCTTATCTTCTTTCCAGGAAATGCTGTTAATGATGACAGCGGCATTGACCGGCTGCTGGGCTGAACGATTTTTGAAAATAATCTAATTGCGATTTTTTTCCCCAAATATTGCGATTTCGATTCGATTTTTTTTTAAGCTCTTAGTCTTCTGTATTATTCAACAAAGACAAACAATAAATCATTTCATAGTATGAACACACAATTACACACTAGACATTTAAAAAAGTAAAAAAGTAAAAATATAGTGTGTGTATATATATATATATATATATATATATATATATATATATATATACACACACACAATTTTTTACAGTGCACAGAGAGGAGCTGCCTCCAGCCCCTCCCCCTCGTGAAGTTGCGTGCTGCCGTGTGCACTTGTTCAGAGAGGCTATCGTTACGTTAGCTAGTTGCTGGTGTTCTTGTTCAGAGAGGCTATCGTTACGTTAGCATGTTGCTGGTGTTCTTGTTCAGAGAGGCTATCGTTACGTTAGCATGTTGCTGGTGTTCTTGTTCAGAGAGGCTATCGTTACGTTAGCATGTTGCTGGTGTTCTTGTTCAGAGAGGCTATCGTTACGTTAGCATGTTGCTGGTGTTCTTGTTCAGAGAGGCTATCGTTACGTTAGCTAGTTGCTGGTGTTCTTGTTCAGAGAGGCTATCGTTACGTTAGCATGTTGCTGGTGTTCTTGTTCAGAGAGGCTATCGTTACGTTAGCATGTTGCTGGTGTTCTTGTTCAGAGAGGCTATCGTTACGTTAGCATGTTGCTGGTGTTCTTGTTCAGAGAGGCTATCGTTACGTTAGCATGTTGCTGGTGTTCTTGTTCAGAGAGGCTATCGTTACGTTAGCTAGTTGCTGGTGTTCTTGTTCAGAGAGGCTATCGTTACGTTAGCATGTTGCTGGTGTTCTTGTTCAGAGAGGCTATCGTTACGTTAGCATGTTGCTGGTGTTCTTGTTCAGAGAGGCTATCGTTACGTTAGCATGTTGCTGGTGTTCTTGTTCAGAGAGGCTATCGTTACGTTAGCATGTTGCTGGTGTTCTTGTTCAGAGAGGCTATCGTTACGTTAGCATGTTGCTGGTGTTCTTGTTCAGAGAGGCTATCGTTACGTTAGCTAGTTGCTGGTGTTCTTGTTCAGAGAGGCTATCGTTGCGTTAGCTAGTTGCTGGTGTTCTTGTTCAGAGAGGCTATCGTTGCGTTAGCTAGTTGCTGGTGTTCTTGTTCAGAGAGGCTATCGTTACGTTAGCATGTTGCTGGTGTTCTTGTTCAGAGAGGCTATCGTTACGTTAGCTAGTTGCTGGTGTTCTTGTTCAGAGAGGCTATCGTTACGTTAGCATGTTGCTGGTGTTCTTGTTCAGAGAGGCTATCGTTACGTTAGCATGTTGCTGGTGTTCTTGTTCAGAGAGGCTATCGTTACGTTAGCTAGTTGCTGGTGTTCTTGTTCAGAGAGGCTATCGTTGCGTTAGCTAGTTGCTGGTGTTCTTGTTCAGAGAGGCTATCGTTGCGTTAGCATGTTGCTGGTGTTCTTGTTCAGAGAGGCTATCGTTACGTTAGCATGTTGCTGGTGTTCTTGTTCAGAGAGGCTATCGTTACGTTAGCATGTTGCTGGTGTTCTTGTTCAGAGAGGCTATCGTTACGTTAGCTAGTTGCTGGTGTTCTTGTTCAGAGAGGCTATCGTTGCGTTAGCTAGTTGCTGGTGTTCTTGTTCAGAGAGGCTATCGTTACGTTAGCATGTTGCTGGTGTTCTTGTTCAGAGAGGCTATCGTTACGTTAGCATGTTGCTGGTGTTCTTGTTCAGAGAGGCTATCGTTACGTTAGCATGTTGCTGGTGTTCTTGTTCAGAGAGGCTATCGTTACGTTAGCATGTTGCTGGTGTTCTTGTTCAGAGAGGCTATCGTTACGTTAGCTAGTTGCTGGTGTTCTTGTTCAGAGAGGCTATCGTTGCGTTAGCTAGTTGCTGGTGTTCTTGTTCAGAGAGGCTATCGTTGCGTTAGCTAGTTGCTGGTGTTCTTGTTCAGAGAGGCTATCGTTACGTTAGCATGTTGCTGGTGTTCTTGTTCAGAGAGGCTATCGTTACGTTAGCTAGTTGCTGGTGTTCTTGTTCAGAGAGGCTATCGTTACGTTAGCATGTTGCTGGTGTTCTTGTTCAGAGAGGCTATCGTTACGTTAGCATGTTGCTGGTGTTCTTGTTCAGAGAGGCTATCGTTACGTTAGCATGTTGCTGGTCTTCTTGTTCAGAGAGGCTATCGTTGCGTTAGCATGTTGCTGGTGTTCTTGTTCAGAGAGGCTATCGTTACGTTAGCTAGTTGCTGGTGTTCTTGTTCAGAGAGGCTATCGTTACGTTAGCATTTTGCTGGTGTTCTTGTTCAGAGAGGCTATCGTTACCTTAGCATGTTGCTGGTGTTCTTGTTCAGAGAGGCTATCGTTACGTTAGCATGTTGCTGGTCTTCTTGTTCAGAGAGGCTATCGTTGCGTTAGCATGTTGCTGGTGTTCTTGTTCAGAGAGGCTATCGTTACGTTAGCATGTTGCTGGTGTTCTTGTTCAGAGAGGCTATCGTTACGTTAGCTAGTTGCTGGTGTTCTTATTCAGAGAGGCTATCGTTACGTTAGCTAGTTGCTGGTGTTCTTGTTCAGAGAGGCTATCGTTACGTTAGCTAGTTGCTGGTGTTCTTGTTCAGAGAGGCTATCGTTACGTTAGCATGTTGCTGGTGTTCTTGTTCAGAGAGGCTATCGTTACGTTAGCTAGTTGCTGGTGTTCTTGTTCAGAGAGGCTATCGTTACGTTAGCTAGTTGCTGGTGTTCTTGTTCAGAGAGACTATCGTTACGTTAGCTAGTTGCTGGTGTTCTTGTTCAGAGAGGCTATCGTTACGTTAGCTAGTTGCTGGTGTTCTTGTTCAGAGAGGCTATCGTTACGTTAGCATGTTGCTGGTGTTCTTGTTCAGAGAGGCTATCGTTACGTTAGCTAGTTGCTGGTGTTCTTGTTCAGAGAGGCTATCGTTACGTTAGCTAGTTGCTGGTGTTCTCGTTCAGAGAGGCTATCGTTACGTTAGCTAGTTGCTGGTGTTCTCGTTCAGAGAGGCTATCGTTACGTTAGCATGTTGCTGGTGTTCTTGTTCAGAGAGGCTATCGTTATGTTAGCTAGTTGCTGGTGTTCTTGTTCAGAGAGGCTACCGTTACGTTAGCTAGTTGCTGGTGTTCTTGTTCAGAGAGGCTATCGTTGCGTTAGCTAGTTGCTGGTGTTCTTGTTCAGAGAGGCTATCGTTGCGTTAGCTAGTTGCTGGTGTTCTTGTTCAGAGAGGCTATCGTTACGTTAGCTAGTTGCTGGTGTTCTTGTTCAGAGAGGCTATCGTTACGTTAGCATGTTGCTGGTGTTCTTGTTCAGAGAGGCTACCGTTACGTTAGCTAGTTGCTGGTGTTCTTGTTCAGAGAGGCTATCGTTACGTTAGCATGTTGCTGGTGTTCTTGTTCAGAGAGGCTATCGTTACGTTAGCTAGTTGCTGGTGTTCTTGTTCAGAGAGGCTATCGTTACGTTAGCTAGTTGCTGGTGTTCTTGTTCAGAGAGGCTATCGTTACGTTAGCTAGTTGCTGGTGTTCTTGTTCAGAGAGGCTATCGTTGCGTTAGCATGTTGCTGGTGTTCTTGTCGTGGGATTAACTGTACTAATAAAACCGTTGAAACCCCGCGGCCACGCTGCTGTGAAAGCTCCCCGAACGTCATTTATCAGAGTCTGGTTGTTACCCCTCTCAGTGGCAGCTCCTCCACTCATATCTTTATAACGGAGCTAACCGCTAACCGGAGCTAACCGCTAATCAGAGCTAATCGTTGCTAACCGAGCCTTCAGTTCTGCGTGTCTGTATCCATTAACTGCACGTATGGACTCGAACCAGAATAAAACCCTTCATTTTATTAAAATGGCTGTAAAAGTTTTAAACTACAACTCAGAGTTGTTAGAATGACAGAAATCAGCTCCAGGTACGGCGTAGCGTTAGCGTGCTAGTTGATGCTTTCTCTGCGGAGTGCAGACTGATTTGCTCTCGCGAGTCATGTGACCAAATCACAGCCTTTGCGATTAGGAAATCACGTTTTAACATATCGCGATATTATCACAAATGCAATTAATTGTTCAGCCCTACCGGGCAGCTGGGCTGTGCAACATACTGGTGGGACATTTCCCCACAGCTGGAAGCAGAAGAGGCACTGAAAAAAAGCACAACAAGAGCACAACCTCCCTGAGCACCCTAGGGCTGCCCCCTCTTAGTACATTAGTCCACTAATCGTCGTTTTGGTCTTAGTCGACTAAGATTTCTTTAGTTGAGTCATTTTTTATGCTTATTCTTGCTTAATTACTCATTTCCAAGAAACTTATGAGCACATTTCTGGTAAACACAAGATTTAAAGTGGTGCTTTTGCAGGATTAATTGTGGAGAAACTCAGTTTAACAGATGGTTCATTAACTACATTTATATTGTGCTTTTCTAGTCTTAACCACTAGAGCCCTGCACGGGACTGTTTTCTTCATCCCGCTCCCGCCCGGCGAATTCCTGACCATTACCGCCCGCACCCGCAACGTGTGTGTTACACTCCCGCCCGCTCCCGCAAAACTGAGAATTTATGCCCGCACAATAATAGAGATGCATTGATGTTGTGTCTTCTCCCGTCCCGCATGAGAAAACACGTCATTTTATAGGTTAATAGGGAGAAGATGAAGGCAAAGAAGGCAGGTGCTTGCTGCTGTTAGACGGGGAGGAAGGAGCCGAGGATGAGGGAGAGAAGAGGGAGAGAGGGGGAGGAAGGAGCCGAGGATGAGGAGAGAGGAGAGGGAGAGAGGGGGAGGAAGGGGCCGAGGATGAGGGAGAGGGGGAGGAAGGAGCCGAGGATGAGGGTGGACGGAGAGGGAGAGAGGGGGAGGAAGGAGCCGAGGATAAGGGAGAGAGGAGAGGGAGAGAGGGGGAGGAAGGAGCCAAGGATGAGGGAGAGAGAAGAGGGAGAGAGGGGGAGGAAGGAGCCGAGGATGAGGGAGAAAGGAGAGAGAGAGAGGGGGAGGAAGGAGCCAAGGATGAGGGAGAGAGAAGAGGGAGAGAGGGGGAGGAAGGAGCCGAGGATGAGGGAGAGAGGAGAGGGAGAGAGGAGAGGGAGAGAGGGGGAGAAAGGAGCCAAGGATGAGGGTGGACGGAGAGGGAGAGAGGGGGAGGAAGGAGCCGAGGATGAGGGTGGACGGAGAGGGAGAGAGGGGGAGGAAGGAGCCGAGGATGAGGGAGAGAGGAGAGAGAGAGAGGGGGAGGAAGGAGCAGAAGGAGAGGGAGAGAGGGGGAGGAAGGAGCTGAGGATGAGGGTGGACGGAGAGGGAGAGAAGGGGAGGAAGGAGCCGAGGATGAGGGAGAGAGGGGGAGGAAGGAGCAGAAGGAGAGGGAGAGAAGGGGAGGAAGGAGCCGAGGATGAGGGAGAGAGGGGGAGGAAGGAGCAGAAGGAGAGGGAGAGAGGGGGAGGAAGGAGCCGAGGATGAGGGAGAGAGGGGGAGGAAGGAGCCGAGGATGAGGGTGGACGGAGCCTTGGCTCAGAGCTCCCCCGTCCTGGGAGGCTCAGACACGCTGGTGTCTGCTCATAGATGGCCTATACAGTATATACTCAGTCAGTATATATGTATATATACTCAGTCAGTATATATGTATATCTATGGTTTCTGCTGGCGTGGGGGGGTTCCAGGCTACATCCCGATCCCGCAGTGGTTTTTTTTAGCCGCCCGCTCCCGCCCGCAGCAAAGTTAAAACCGCCCGCTCCCGCGAGATTTGCGTTGCGTCCCCATGCAGCCCTAACCACCTCTCAAAGAGCACAGCTCTGTCGATTACATCAACTAATCCATTAACCGACTAAATCATATAAGTGTTAGTCGACTAAGAATTTCTTTAGTGGAGGACAGCCCTACAGCACTCACTCATCACAGAATGTCCAACTAGGTGGGGCTCAGGGCAACAGATGATTGAGAGGGTCTTGGAGCAGCGGCGGGCCATTTCTGATGTCCTATCAGCAGACCGGAAAACACGGCATCTGTTCCCTCCTGGCAGTATGTACTAGAGGCTGTAAAGCTGGCATTACACCCTTTGCAGGAATTTACTGATGCTCTATCCGGGGAAATCTATGTCAGCGTTTGAAATGTGAAACCCGTCCTTCATCTTTTAAAGACATCAGTTCTTGTAGAAAAGGAAGATGACAGATTTAACCAAGTCCATTAAAGTGAAAATCCTGGATTACATGAATACAAAGTATGATGACCCAGGAACACGACAGCAGCAGTGAAAAAGTTGAGGACATCAAGAGCAGGATCAGCACAGAAGGAGGGGACACATTCTGAGAACACGGAGGCCCAGACCACGGAGCCCCCCAGCCAAAAACAGACAAAGCGATCATTGGCCAGTTTGCTCAAAACACATCCAAGCCCCACTCCAACAGCATCTTTCATGCATCTGGAGCAAGCTGTTGAAGCTCAACTTAACAGCTACTTGTTCTCCCCCACCATTCACAGTGAAGCAGACCCTTTGGCCACCAGGCCACCTACCCTAAGCTGACCAAACTTGCTCAGAAGTATCTTTGTATACCTGCGACTAGTTCTCCCTCCGAGAGGCTCTTCAGCACTTCAGGGAGCGTGGTAACATGTCAACGTACATGTTTGAAACCTAGCAAAGTTAACATGCTGCTTTTCTTGGCCAAGAACTTGCCCTACAGAGATAACCAAGGCAGTAACTTGTCCTAAGGGGCAGATATTTTTTTGCTGGTTTTATGAGCCAGTTATTTTAAATTTCCATTTTTATTTGCATTTATTTATTTGAGTATAACGGTTATTTTCCCCACATTTGTTTCGTTCAAAGAGAGATGTTTTTGTTGAGTTTACAAGCAAATATTTTAAAAGGAGCAGGGGAAATTCAACGTTAATGTCTTATAGTTATAATGCCTCATTTATGTATATAACAAAAGCATGTCAGAAATGATCTATTTGACTTCTTTATTCAGTGGGAATAGGCTGTTCACTGTTTAGGTTCACAAAGAACCTATTAAAGCATATATATATATATATATATATATATATATATATATATATATATTAGTTTCTACCCAAACTAACTCTTATAACGGTAATATCTCACTAGACTCAGCAGTAGCCACGCAGCTTCTTCTCGTTTCTAGCCGCTTAAAGTCACGTTAATGCGGTGAGCCTATTATCGGACACCTCTGCTCCGGCTAATAACACCACCAATCCCCGTCTGTCTCTTTAATAAACCCGCCCCAGGTCCACAGCCTGCCCCGGGGACAGAACCCAGCCCGGTCCGGCCCGGGTTATACTACTTTTAGTCCGAACTTTACCAGTTAATCAGAGTTAGCCGCTAGCCGCCGTTAGCTAACCGCAGAAGTGCTGTCTCATTCAGCGTCTTTACCGGGTGAAGAAACCTCTCTACAGAGACAGAACCGAGCCCGGTTCGCTCCGCTACGGTCCAACAACACGTACTCACCCCAGTGCTGACTTCCTGGCCCATCCAGTCCGGGACCAGGTCGTTTTTAGAAGAAATCTGCTGCGCGAAGTACGGCATCATTGACGCTGCTGCTGCCGCCATCTTGTCTCTGTTTGAACCGCTCTGTGACGTCCTCGAGGCAGCAGTAATTTACGCCTTTTAGGTTTAGCGCTGTGAATTAGTTACCAAAAAAATCATAAATAACTCTGTGTGATTACATAATACGTTAGATTTCAGTCTGTGCTTCGTCTTGTTGCTGTGAGTCAAATTTACATTTATAAAACTCCCTGAAAAGAGTTTGGTTCAGGCACGTAAGCGGACACCCCTGCTGCGGGGTCCTGAGCTCGGCAGGAAAGAGGAAAAGAAGGTAAACACCGCGGCAGCTCAGTAAAATGTCTAATTTAACTCATTTTTCAGAGTATATTCGTTGTGTTTAACGCATTCTGTCGGCTCTAAATTACTCACTATTTGTTTAAATTATGTTTAAAAAGAGTTTAAGTCCATTTTCATGACCGTCTTAGGCCGTTTGAACCGACCGCATAACCAGACCCTGTTTTAAAAATGCGTAACGTTATCCCGACATTTAAATAACAAATAACACAAAATACACGTTATACAAAATATATTTTAAAGGGTCACCAGACTCTAAAGGAACTAGTCTTCAATTCGGCCTCCATTTAAAACCCCCAGTGCTTATGAATAGTCAAGTATTTGTTGATTTTGTGATGTGAATAGTGCTCGGCCAGTAACACGGTGTGTGTGTGATTGTGTGTGTGTGTGTGTGTGTGTGTGTGTGTGTGTGTGTGTGTGTGTGTGTGTGTTCCAGATGACGGTCCATAACTTGTACATATTTGACCGTAACGGCAGCTGTCTGTTCTATAACGAGTGGAACCGGAAGAAGCAGGCGGGGATCTCCAAAGATGAGGTGATGAAAACACACACAGACACACTCACTCACACACAGACACACACTCACTCATATACACACACACACACACAGACACACTCACTCACACACAGACACACACTCACTCATATACACACACACACACACAGACACACACACACACACACTCACACACACACACTCACTCTCACTCACTCACTCACTCTCTCTCTCTCACACACACACACACACTCACACTCACACACATCAGAACATTATTCATTCATCTAGACTTACACTGTCTGTCACTGACACTGTTCATTTACACTAGCCTCACTAAAGACCTGCCTGTATGTCTGCCTATCTGTCTCTCTCTCTCTCCCTGCCTGTCTGTCTCTCTGCCTGTCTCTCTCCCTGCCTGTCTGTCTCTCTGCCTGTCTCTCTCCCTGCCTGTCTGTCTCTCTGCAGGAGTTTAAGCTGATGTACGGGATGCTGTTCTCCATCCGATCATTCGTCAGTAAGATGTCTCCTCTGGACATGTATCCTTATAGAGCCCATATCA
>NC_050189.1:21585249-21590249 GCF_008315115.2 Sander lucioperca
CTCAGGGAGTGTGAGGTTACCATGGAGACCAGCAGCATGCCCTACAGGTAGGTGAGACAGGTGAGACTCAAGGATCCAGGTGAGACGCAGGGAGAGGGAGACAGGGAGAGACAGGGAGACAGGTGAGACTCAAGGAGACAGGGAGACAGGTGAGACGCAGGGAGACAGGGAAAGACAGGGAGACAGGTGAGATGCAGGGAGACAGGGAAAGACAGGGAGACAGGAAGAGACAGGGAGACAGGTGACCCGCCCTGACTCAACATTTCAGACAAAAAGTCGTAATATTTTAAATGTAGTTTGGTTTATATTTTGGCTTCAGTTGGAGACAGGTCAGACACAGGTAGACGCAGTGAGACAGGTGAGACACAGCAAGACAGGTGAGACACAGTGAGACAGGTGAGATGCAGCAAGACAGGCAGATGCAGCGAGACAGGTGAGACGCAGGGAGACAGGAGGGACGCAGGGAGACAGGTGAGACACAGCGAGACAGGTGAGATGCAGCTAGACAGGGAGATGCAGCGAGACAGGTAATACGCAGGGAGACAGGTGAGACAAAATAGCAGTCAGATCAGTTTTTGATGCCCTAAAGTTTGTTGCAAAACTTTTAATAAAATATTTCCACCATCCTTCAGTGACAAAATGTCAACATAATAACTAGAAGAAGTTTAAAGTTAATATTAATCATAAAAATGGTAATGCTAATTTAATAGTATTTAAATAATAAAAGTGACAAGCTTCAGGTGTATTTTGGTTGAAGTCTGGGCTGTATTTTGACAGTAGTCTGGCCTGTATTTTGGCGGTAGTCTGGTCTGTATTTGGTCTGTATTTTTAGCGGTAGTCTGGTCTGTATTTTGGATGTATTTTGGCAGTAGTCTGGGCTGTATTTTGGCTGAAGTCTGGGCTGTATTTTGGCGGTAGTCTGGTCTGTATTTGGTCTGTATTTTTAGCGGTAGTCTGGTCTGTATTTTGGATGTATTTTGGCAGTAGTCTGGGCTGTATTTTGGCGGTAGTCTGGCCTGTATTTTGGATGTATTTGGGCGGTAGTCTGGGCTGTATTTTGGATGTATTTGGGCGGTAGTCTGGGCTGTATTTTGGCTGAAGTCTGGGCTGTATTTTGGCTGAAGTCTGGGCTGTATTTTTGCTTTATTTTGGCGGTAGTCTGGTCTGTATTTGGTCTGTATTTTGGCGGTAGCCTGGTCTGTATTTTGGATGTATTTTGGCTGTAGTCTGGCTGTTTAGGATCAATTATGATTTGTTGTTCTCTGCAGTGTTTGAACAGGTTGTAATGACACTGACTGACCACCAGAGGGCGCTGAGATCTGATTGGTTGTTCTCTGCAGTGTGTGAACAGGTTGTAATGACACTGACTGACCACCAGAGGGCGCTGAGATCCTGTCTCCACTACATGAGACTCAGGGAGCTGCATGTCACTGTATTTTATTCTGTACTTACTGTCTTAGTTTAATATTCCCATCTCAGCGTTGGTTCAGGTCTCTGTATAGAACAGAGAGAGCGGACTGGTATCTGGAGAGATGCCAGTTCAGGTCCCGGAGCTGCTGATGTGCACTCAAGCAAGGCACCTACCCCCCCAACCCCCTGCTCTCCACAGCACCGAGTCCCAGCTTGGCTGATTCTTATTGGCTCCTGAAGCTGATGAGTTACAGTTCTGTGTGTATGTGTGTGTGTTTCATACAGCACATTAAATAAAGTGTAGTTTGTATTTAGTTTGTATTGTAGCTGTATGATTTCCTCCTGAGCAGAATGAAGGCTGAATCAGCGTCAACACTCTCCACCTGAACAATATAACAATACATTTAAAATATTAGTAACCAGTTACAGACAAACTTCTTATTTTCTCAATGAACCAGCTGAGTTCAGCAGATAAACAAAACAAACGAGGCCACAGACCGGAGGCTCAAACAACATCAAACTCTGAGGTGATCTACATGTCGGAAAGAAGTGCCAAAAAAGGGTTTCTGAATGTTCATCAGGTCAATCTGGGTATGGTACTGCTGTTTCTTGTGACTCTGAATGTTGTCAAGGTCCTGGAGGTCCATCTGAGTATGGTACTGCTGTTTCTTCTGATTCTGAATGTTATCCTAGTCCTGGAGGTCCATCTGGGTATAGTACTGCTGTTTCTTCTGATTCTGGATGTTGTCCTGGTCCTGGAGGTCCATCTGGGTATGGTACTGCTGTTTCTTCTGATTCTGAATGTTGTCCTGGAGGTCCATCTGGGTATGGTACTGCTGTTTCTTCTGATTCTGGATGTTGCCCTGGTCCTGAAGGTCCATCTGGGTATGGTACTGCTGTTTCTTGTGATTCTGAATGTTGTTTGGGTCCTGGAGGTCCATCTGGGTATGGTACTGCTGTTTCTTCTGATTCTGAATGTTGTTCGGGTCTTGGAGGTCCATCTGGGTATGGTACTGCTGTTTCTTCTGATTCTGAATGTTGTCCTGGTCCTGGAGGTCCATCTGGGTATGGTACTGCTGTTTCTTCTGATTCTGAATGTTGTTCGGGTCTTGGAGGTCCATCTGGGTATGGTACTGCTGTTTCTTCTGATTCTGAATGTTGTCCTGGTCCTGGAGGTCCATCTGGGTATGGTACTGCTGTTTCTTCAGATTCTGAATGTTGTCCTGGTCTTGGAGGTCCATCTGGGTATGGTACTGCTGTTTCTTCTGATTCTGAATGTTACCCTGGTCCTGAAGGTCCATCTGGGTATGGTACTGCTGTTTCTTCTGATTCTGAATGTTGTCCTGGTCCTGGAGGTCCATCTGGGTATGGTACTGCTGTTTCTTCTGATTCTGAATGTTGTCCTGGTCCTGGAGGTCCATCTGGGTATGGTACTGCTGTTTCTTCTGATTCTGAATGTTGTTCGGGTCTTGGAGGTCCATCTGGGTATGGTACTGCTGTTTCTTCTGATTCTGAATGTTGTCCTGGTCCTGGAGGTCCATCTGGGTATGGTACTGCTGTTTCTTCAGATTCTGAATGTTGTCCTGGTCTTGGAGGTCCATCTGGGTATGGTACTGCTGTTTCTTCTGATTCTGAATGTTACCCTGGTCCTGAAGGTCCATCTGGGTATGGTACTGCTGTTTCTTCTGATTCTGAATGTTGTCCTGGTCTTGGAGGTCCATCTGGGTATGGTACTGCTGTTTCTTCTGATTCTGAATGTTACCCTGGTCCTGAAGGTCCATCTGGGTATGGTACTGCTGTTTCTTCTGATTCTGAATGTTACCCTGGTCCTGAAGGTCCATCTGGGTATGGTACTGCTGTTTCTTGTGATTCTGAATGTTGTTTGGGTCCTGGAGGTCCATCTGGGTATGGTACTGCTGTTTCTTCTGATTCTGAATGTTGTCCCGGTCTTGGAGGTCCATCTGGGTATGGTACTGCTGTTTCTTGTGATTCTGGATGTTGTCCTGGTCCTGCAGGTCCATCTGGGTATGGTACTGCTGTTTCTTCTGATTCTGAATGTTGTCCTGGTCCTGGAGGTCCATATGGGTATGGTACTGCTGTTTCTAGTTTGCTCTGTTTGTGGACCTGGTTCTTGATGTCCTTCCAGTGTTGCCCTGCGAGGACCGGCTCCAGGTCCAGACAGCACTGATAGGACTCCCAACATTAGTGTCATATATAAACAATAAAGCACAAACAGTAGGCTACTGTTAGCTTGTATAGAGCACTGTCACCATACCCACCAGACTCCATGTAAATAATCAGGACTTTTAGCGTGTATAGAGCCAGCATATTTCCACATGTAAATGGGTGAATTAAGGGTTTATTTCAACCAAACCAGAGTGGTGATTGTTAAAATCTACCCTTTAAATCTGTAGCATTATAATGTTATAGTGTTTCTGCATCGTGACAGAGCTCTCACTCTCTCTCTCTCTCTCTCTCTCTCTCTGTCTCTGTCTCTGTCTCTCTCTCTTTCTCTTTCTCTTTCTCTCCCTCTCCCTCTCCCTCTCCCTCTCTGTCTCTCTCTCTGTCTCTCCCTCTGTCTCTCTCTCTGCTGTCGTTCTCTGCTCTCTTTCTCTGCTCTCCCTCTCTCTCTCTCTCCTTCTCTCTCTCTCCCTCTCCCTCTCTGTCTCTCCTTCTCTGTCTCTCTCTCTGCTCTCTTTCTCTGCTCTCCCTCTCTCTCCCTCTCTCTCTCTCTCCCTCTACCTCTCTGTCTCTCCCTCTCTGTCTCTCTGTCTCTGCTCTCTTTCTCTGCTCTCCCTCTCTATCTCCCTCTCCCTCTCTCTCTCTCTCCCTCTCTTTGTCTGTCAAATGCTTGCTTGCTCAGTGTGCAGCCGACCGAGACAGGAGGGGGAGGGTCTCCTTCTCTCCCTCTCTCTCTCCCTCCCTCTCTCCCTCTCTCTCCCTCTCTTTCTCTCTCTGTAGAGTCCAGAGGACGGACGCTTGCTTGCTTTAATTTAGCAGCTTCATATATTCGTTCCCGTGTCTCGTTCCCTCCATCTGTCCTGTGTTTTGTTTTCTCTGCCTGTGGACAGACGCTCACCCTTCATCACCTTCACCTCGTCTTCCTCTCCTTCCAGCTGTGTGTCGACCGACGACGGGATGACAGCAGAGACTAACAGAAAGTTGTGTGTGTGTGTGTCCCACTCATGACTTCTCTCCATCGTCGCCATAGTGACCGCGACCTTGGCGGCGGTACTTTACAGTTTTCAGTGGACGTTAGTGGACTGTTGTTCTGCTTGCTTGGGGGTAGAGATCTGTTAACATTCAGATTTTTTATTTAATTTCTGTGGGAGAATTCTGCACAAAAATTGAGGGAATTCTGCACAAAATCTGAAGAAATTCTGCACAAAAATTGATGAAATTCTGCACAAAAACTGAAGAAATTCTGCAGAAAATCTGAGGTAATTCTGGACAAAATCTGAGGGAATTCTGCACAAAAACCGAGGAAATTCTGCACAAAATCTGAGGGAATTCTGCACAAAAACAGGAAATTCTGCACAAAAAACTGAGGAAATTCTGCACAAAATCTGAGGACATTCTGCACAAAAATG